>NC_061074.1:12445434-12541101 GCF_021917145.1 Hypomesus transpacificus | reverse complement strand
TGATTTACTGTATAATGTCTATCACAATTGTCTGCATAGCAAGCCCACATTTGCAATTTGCAGTTCTCCTCATGCTTGTAAAGATTATTTCAAGATAAATGATTGAGTTTCGCAATGATCACAATTACCCTTAATATGTACAGTATGACATTTTAGATGATGAGAAGAGTGGTTTGATGTCCTGAATATTCCCTCGGAAAGTAGCCATTGTTTCACTGTCACTCCGTATCCAGTATGCAGTTACCTGGCAACTGCACAGTGCAATCTACAACTCCTGAGATAAAGAATGTATTTAAAATGTTATATCTAATCGAATATACAGTATCAGTCAAAAGTTTGGACACATGTTCCCATTCAATTTAACTTTTGACTGGTACTGTATATTGTAGTGTCCATTATAGACAAAATGACAACTTTATGTAATCAAATGCAACAAAAGCATGGCATTTGGCCCGATTAATGTTAAATCATATCATAGCACTAAATGCTTACAGGCCAAGAGATTAGAGTCAATCTGGTGGCATGTGCAGTTTATGCTTTAAAGTCACTATTTTAATGGTAGGTTATAGGATGTCCCTACAAAAGAATTACCAGCTTGTACTAACACAGTTTGTATTACTCTATAAACGGTTTTGAGTTCAAGGTCCATCACTGACGAACACAAGCAAAGACACTGAGTACTCTACTAATGTGGACTACTGTACTGTACCAGTCCATATTGATTTGGCTTCTTTTTCAGATGGATTGCAAAACAGTTTCAGGAATGTTTCAAGGAACAATGTCAGAAATGACGTCTTTCATCCTTTACCACAGACCCAATTGGAAATCATCTTCCAGACCCACAATCTTCGCCTTCAGTTTAAGATATAAGTAGTACTAATGCTATAAAATCACTCGACTAAAGATTTGTAACGGAATTATGTAATGCCCGAGTAGAGGGTGTTGAAAATAATCTGACTGTTGGTAGAAAGAAGAAAGAAAAAGAACTACCACCCCAAGAAAAAACGATTTAAAGTACACGTTGTTAGGAACAAATGCCCAAATTGGCTGAAAATTGAAGGCACGAGGACAACCATTTCCTCATTTAATCATTACCTCTTGGTTTCAAACTCCTGATTGAGGAGACATCCTTCCTCAACACACAATGAATACTTCCGATAGTTTGAATATACTGATTCAATTTCAGTTGTCGTAACCCCTGTAACATCGCCTGGTGTAATGACAGGCCTGTGAAATAAGATAAACTGATGTTTTGTGAGCGGATCAGTCATTCAGAAGGATCTGCAAATGCAAGGGGCTGTGTGGACTAATTTGGGTCAGGGGATTATTGTGTGTGTTCATGTTTTTGAGCGAGGCATATAGTTAGAGGCCTTTGGAAATGGCACGGTAAGCCTGTATCCACACGCAGAAACAATGCATATGCTTTTATTTGGCATGAAGCACAAGCTTATCATTTGGATGCACGATAACTTGGGCCTAATCTCATTCTTTCCACGCTTCTTAAGCACCTTTTTCCGCTGCGGTGAAGAAACGCTCTGCATTCTTTACAATTCCACATCTGAAACCCCCTGTGCACTTTTCTTCTCCAGACATGTTTTTGGGGGAAATGTTATATTCAGATACATATGCTTTTCCATTTTAAATACCCTGGTTTTGAATCACGCAATGAATGATTTTTACCTGAATTATACTGAAGCAAAAATGCTATGACAAGTCCCTTGCTATGTGCCAAGGATCTATACGGAGAGAACATAGAAAAGGACTCAAATAATAGCTGTCAACCCCTACCGTTCCCTGGCCCAAGCAAAGTCAATAGTGGTAAGAATGATCAGCTGCAGGAATGTCTCCAGTATTCTCTGTGGCATGAATCTAGTATAGATACTGTATGAACGGGTGTCTTAGATGAAGGTTTTTCTTCCTTCCTTGGCCTCCGATGTGTGGCATATGAGCTCCCTGCAGACATCATTAGCATGGCTGATTAACTGTCCAGGTTAAGTGTCCTGCACTTGAGGGCATAACGACAGTATCTGCCACTGTGAAGGTTTCCACCTTCACCGAGCAGCTTTTTTGCAAAGCGGTCCTTTCTCCCAATCAGCGAGCCAGCAGGAGGTCCTCTCTGCTATAAGTGACACATACAGTACCACCAAAATGACTCTGTTTGTCCTTACGAGGAGGAAGAGGAGACGAAGGATGCATAAGCCAATCACTCGAGGGATGGGAGAGAGGGAGAAAGTGTCACAACACTGTGCCTGTGGGAAAAAGTGAGTCATCTCATCTGGATTAACACGAACCCATCTCACATTCAAAATTAATGAGAGGGAGAAAAAAGAGAGAGGGGGGAGAGATGGAAATAGTCCCATTTTCATTAATGCAACTTAAAGAAAATCAATTTTGGAGCCCAAGTTCAAAGACATTGCAATCAGTGGTTGATGGTGATTTTAAATGAGTCTCTACTGGGAATTTCTGTTCACAAGAACAGTGTAGAATCTTCCGGACAAGGCTCTCTCAAAGGTATTTAACACTCCGCTCCTTCGACAGATGGCAGTTTCCTCTAGTTAACGTAGGCTCTGCAGTATTCATGAGGTTATCTTAGGCCTAATAATAAACATCCAGTTTGATGACACAAAGTCTGATTTTCATGTTTCCCCAGCAGGAAAACAATTCCACGTCTTGCATCACAGCAATACGGCGCAAATGACAAAGGCGTCAAAGGTTGTATAATGTAAAAGCAATTTAGTCTTTAAGACCTTCCCAGTCCTCTTTTCGGTATAAAACATCCTTAAGTGCAGTGCATTTAGACTTTGAAAGGCCTTTACTTCAGTCATTTTCTTTCCCCCTTTCAAAATAAATAAACAAATGCACAGCAGAGAGTTGACTCCATCCAAGCGTTGAGGACAATGCGATCTTTACAAGAGCAGAGAACACTCACCACTGGATGTTTTGTGTTTGAGGGTGACTCGAAGTGCAACAGTCGGTTCAGGGTTAGGTCACATACAACCCAAGACCAACTTTAGAACACTGTTTTCCTCCCCCAGATCCCTCTCCATCTGCTGCTCAATTGATTGTCCATTTCCACTGAGAGAAGATGAGATGTCACACAAGGATTGACCAAGCAGTACTATGGTCTTGAGCCTGGATTTTTTGAGAGGTTGTGGATCCTCTGCTATTTGGCAAATGGCAGTATGGTTCGCCCAGCAGTCCACTGTCACTTGAAGATGTCTGAGTGATACATCCCTTCATGTCTGTGTCCAACGAGTTCACAGCAACACCAGGGTGATGAATATATTACACCAGGACAAGTCATTAGTTGAATGTCATCTGCTGACTGTGTACTGATAGGGCCTTGACTTTTAACCACTACTCGCTATATGAAACAAGACCTTTCGCTACACTCATGTCATCCACACTATAATTTAATAGTGTGCAATAATGACATGCCATATTTTGATTGATAGAGAGTTCCCTTGAAAAATCACCTGAAACTCCAACCGGTGAAACTGAATCAGTTTTTCTTCATCTTGTAACCTGCTAAGGAGACTATTTTAAAGTAGATTGACTCATCCACAATTAATACAGTTGTTAGATCTTTCCTTAATGTTTTCTGATGATTTTTTCATATACATGTGCCTTTCATTTGTGTCTCAATGGTTCAAAAGATATTACACCATTGTCTTAATAAAAATTACTTATTTTTTAAGGCCTTTTGTAAGGCCTGTGATTGGTATGTGCACAAGGTGGGGGGAGAGAGAGAGAGATGGAGAGAGAGAGACGGAGAGAGAGATACAAAAAGAGAGAGAGCTAAAAAGAGAGAGACAAACGACAGAGGAGGGGGCAAATCCAGATCTTTATGCAAAAAAAAAATATTTGTCACTGCTGGTGAAGGATCTTAGCACTCTCTGCATGCTAATTCACACGGACCCTGTCCTTCAAAACCATGTCATTAATAATGGATGCAGTGGCACTTCATGCCTGTGTCTGGGGCTAGCTATAAAACACTGAACACAAAGCACTGGATCGGCAAGCTCAAACGATTGTCTTCATCCAACGATTTAAAATGTAAAGAAGGTGTTCAGCTTTCCTGGGGAAAGAAAACTAGTTCAATGTTTGCCATGTTACATTCTCTTCACCGGAGATGCTGAAACAGAATACAGGAAGTCAGTGAAATCTGATCGTGTATTCAAGCTTGTGCCATAGATGCACACCAGCATCAAAACTATTTGTAGCACACGCCTTTTCAAAACCCCCTAGCTTCCTCGAATGGAGAGGATCCACAAAGGCAGTCGATGAAAATATGAGAATCACCTGCTCGTCAGTGAACATCCTTACTGTAATTTAAAGGTCCTTTCCAAACGAATATATCAGCACCAGTCTCATGGAATAATGCAGAGCTACATTCTGACTTTGTCAAAGCTCACACAACAAAAGGATTTCTCACATTATTGTCAGCCTGCTGTATACAAAATGAAAGACCAGTCTAAATCAGAGGCTGAAACGCAGCTCAAACTTTCTCCTGCAAGCTTATCTTTAATGCATATTCCTAAACAGATACGACTTGGCCCTGGTCCACATTTAGATGCAAACATCCACTCTGACAGCACCATCTGCGTCCTTCCCCACTTCAGAAACATCTTCATACGTGGTGTGTCTGTGGGCAGCCGCGAGACACGAGGCTGAACGCATAAACCTCAAAAGTGATGTCCAAAGGGAAAGTGAATGGTTAACATGTAAATATTGCATGTTGTGTGCACTGCGCTTACAATGAATAAATTAGTCAGCTACAGACACATAAGATAGAGGCTTTTTTCCCAAACCTAAACACTTAAGCAAAGAAAACCAGACACATGCAAGGAAAACAAACAAGTCGCATCTCGCAAATTAAACAGATGAGTGCATCACCAAATGTCATCAGGGCGTGTCTTGTGTCTGTGAACTGTGTGACGCGCTTTCAATGCAAGATCAAAGTTGGCAAAGCAACTTCTGTCATTTTTAAAATCCTGTCATGGAAAATGACAGGTACATCATGCTTGCTCTACTCAAAAGCCCCATTATGATGAAAACACCAGTAACCCATTGATTCCATAGGGAGATTATGACCTACAGTATGGTGTGACATTGCAAGTGCAGACAGAAAATGGGACCGCGTTATCGTCCAAGTCAGGGAGACTCAGGACCACAATTGGACACAGATGGCTACACAGAAGACAAACACAAACCAGAGGGATAGGATCCGCCAGACAAACCCCCCTAACCCCCCCCACACACCCACACCCTCACCCACACACACCCCCACACCCACACACACACACACACCAACCCTCCGTGACCAGGCACTCAACACACAAGCCAAGTTGATTTACTGACAAAAACAAGGGCACCTTCTGTCCGAGTCAATGCTGGTGCGCAACACAGCTTCAACTGTTTTTTTTTTGCTCTCAAATGGTGTCCATCTTTCAAAGGTAATGGCTTGGAAAATCTAGATGTCTTTAAAAGGCAGAAAGGGGTTACACTCAAATGGGGCCACTCAACAAATCTCCACCTACTGACGTTTCAATTTAGGTACACTGACTGAAGAGGTCACCCTATCTTTGACACTTTCAAGCATTTTCAGTGTCAACAGTGGGGCTAAATGATTTATATTGCATGTCTCAGTGTTTTGTGCAGATTTCAGGAATTTGCCACCAAACACCATAAGACATTGAGTATATTTAGTCCCACAAACCACCTAAACAGTCGATCAATAACATGTCTACAAGACTTAACTAGCTTAGTGGGCTTAGACTGTAGCTTCAGCTTATCTAATCCTCTTAAAAAGAACGCCCAAACTGAGCTAATTATTCATAGACACCCCCCATGACGTTTCAGGCAAGAAAGACACTGATGAGGAGTGCCAAACAAGCCCCAGCAGAGTCATGGGAGGATAACTTATCATGACCTGTTTTGAGAACGACATCTAAAAACTGAAAATAAGTTGAAAAGAATACAGGCAGATGAATACTGCAGTATTCGTCAATATTCTGCAGTTTCCCAAGATAAATGCTGACATTTGAATCTGTTAATAATCAATGCCCTTACTTGTTTTCTGGCTTTCAGTTTGAAAACACAAAAGCATTTCATTTGGATATTATTATGCACTGAACAAATCAATTCAATTCAACGGAGATGACAAAATAAACTCCTGCAGTGATAATTTTCCTATTTTATTGCGAAAACATTTTCTCAATGATGGATTACAATTGACAACAATGATTGGAGCTCATTCTGTAGCACCTACTTGCTAGAGCAAAAGTGGACTATTGTTAAAATACCTTGCTGTAACTGGCTCCAAACATGTATGCACTTGTCTGGAAAGGCTCAGGGTGGTGTGTGAAATGTGATGTACATGCAGAGACTGTGTAGTCTATCCTTACTCTCAGACTCTTACCCTACGACTCATGCATAGCCGATGGATGAAAATACCAAATAATGTGGCTACACAGAAGGCCAAAACATGATGAAAAGGAGCAGAAACTTAGTGCCACTTCTACACTCCCAATCTGTGAATTACCTTGTTTGTCGTGAATGGATATACAGGCTGGTCATTAAGTCTTGAAAAGACTCATGTACAAAGAAATCCCATCCATAAGCCTGCTTAGGGAGTTCATCACCTGACAGGTTGTTGGCTTTGCACCTAGAATGTGATGATCACCTGAGTATTTAATAAACATGAGAACAATTAAATTAGTGGGGAAGATTGCTACTGAGCCAAGTAAATGTTATTGTCAATGATTCTACACTAAACAAACATGAGATGAGGTGAGTCAACAATGATAACTGACTCCTAGTCATGTTTAATAATGTCACACAACAAATCAGGCATGTGCGTGATGATTCTGTACTTGGGTGTAAATTAACTGTCTAAGACATTTAAATCCAACATGGATCACAGCTAAATATAAAATTCCGATCTTTTTTTTAAATGGTAGATTTTTAAATCATGTACTTCCCCTTAACCCACATTTTAGGTGCTACAAACAAACAGCACAACATGAAGGTTGAATGTTTTTTCTCGGATCAAACCAGGGAAGTTTGGTTATGCCGAGGGTATTTGGTCATGGTATTTGGTCCGCCCATTTGTCAGTCCAACCAGGGCCCTCAACTCCAATAGCACGCACCGACACTGTGACATCCACAGATATGTTCAAAACAGACTGTTTTCATCTTGTATGTTGACAAGACGGGACAGGAGTTCTGACACTGTATGGACGTTGTGTCAATGTCAGAAAAGTATCTTATTCCTTCCGACAGTGGGCTCTGAAATCATAAACCCAAATTCCTCCGAGGTGTGATTACGATGATGTATAGATAATGAGAAAACTGTGATAATGGTCTGTATTAGATTCATGTTGCGGTGCAGAACCACTCTGAAATACAAAAATAGAACACAGGATGTTTGATACAATTTCGAAATGTGATGCAGTATGCAGTAAATCAGCTAACTGACTACAAAACAGCAGGCAAAGTAAAAAAATAATTGATAAGCAAATGCCCTGTGACATCAGCCCAACAGATAGAAAAGATTTGCTGTAAATGTAGAATATTGGTTGTTATACTTTACATTTGCTTATTTAGATGTTTCGGATGTTGAGAGCAATCACACACTTTCAAAATGTAATGTATTATTCATCCACACCATAACATGGAGTAAAATAGCCAGTATTTTTCACCACACAATGTTCACTTATCCATGATGCCATTTCGATTGAAGGTATTCTATTCTGAACAGATGTGAGAATTCAATTTATTTCATTACTTGTATCCATTTAATCCACAGTTTTTAAACAACTATATATTTGCTTATGGTAAATGTATTGTATAAAATGGTTGATCCAACACAAAGTACACAAAATAGATCTTCTCAGACAATGACAGCAAGGTCTATGTAATGTAAACTATGAGCATGCAACAGCAAAATAATATGAAATCAAAATATAATATTATTATTACTAATTCAAAAATTACCTCCCTATTTAGATCGAGACCAGACATTTGCATGGAACAGAGCCCACACGTTTCACTTCAGGAAGTGTAATAGGTTCAAACTGCCTTTGTGCCATTCTCCAGGGTACCATATCTGATTAAAAGAACATGCTTAAGGTATGTATAGCATGGGCAGCATGTCCATGCCCCTGGCTCAAGACTGGACAAGTTCAACAGCAACTGTACACATTCATCAAATTCCTCAGCCTCCTTTGATATACTTTTTAAGAGTTTAGCAATATATGTGTAGAGCATATCACAAATGTATGACCATATAGTGCAGGGGTGTCGAAGTCCGGTCCTCGAGGGCCGCTGTCCTGCATGTTTTAGATGTTTCCCTGATCCAGCTCACCTGATTTGAATGAAGGGTCGTTATAACAAACCATTTAATTGAATCAGGTGTGTTGGAGCAGGGAAAAATCTAAAACATGCAGGACAGCGGCCCTCGAGGACCGGAGTTCGACACCCCTGACATAGTGCATCATTTCAATTGAGCTAAATAGACACTTATCTGTACAGGTATCTGGATGATTGAGCTTTAGGCTCATCGGCCATATGCTGGGACACTAATTAGGAGAGGACATGCTGCGAGGAACATCATCCCCTAAGTCAAATATGGAGATGCATCTGCTTGCTGCTGGTCAAACGGACTGATATTTCCACCTCACCTTACAAAATCTGGGGATGTTCTCATTCAACATACTGTAAACATATCACTTGACCTTTAACCCTGAAAGGGGTCCTCTAGCTTCAAACACGGCTTCACCCACATCACTTCTGCATCATCCTTTGCGGACACTGAAGACTAAAAGCTGTCTAAAGTGGGTTCATTACTTGTGAACATTTGGTTTGATATTGGCCTGAATGCCTGCAGACATCTGCATTTCTGGACAGCCTCTATGCCCAGTAGCCTCCACAGAGCAATAATCACAATCTTTACTCTGCAGAAATCTGGGAGCAGACAACTGGCGTCATCAAACCGCAAAGTCAAGCAATGCTCTCAGGAGCGGGTTATATATAAGTCTGTAGCACACCTGCTAAGCTGATCTCTAACTAAAATTGCACAAGATACTATTACGTATAATACTGAAATTATACCGTTTTTAGATGCCAGTCATTCGCTAACCACCTTAAGGTATTATTTCAATTTTTTTTCTGTCAAGTTTTAATAATTGTATCACCAGCATTCATTCAGGCCTTTCTTTTCTTAGAACAGTTATGATGTGCAGTTTGTCCCTTGTGGGAGTCGGCCTTTGCTGTCTCTCCATCTCATTCTTTTAATAATTAGCATGATATTGATGATATTGTACCCACATCCTATGTAGACTTTAGATAGATACTGTGAATACCCTTTTTTCCGTGGCACATGCCACAGAACTTGCGGTTTTAAAATAGAAATATCTCATGGTTGCGCAGAATTCCTTTACTCACGCTGATTTACACATAAATGGCATCTTTGAAGATCGTGAAACGCACAACAGATCTCACAGTCTTGTTGGCAAAAGTATTTCCCCCACAGCTACTCAACTGACAGCCAAGTGTCTTCTTGCTTTAATTGTCTGATCTAAATATCCCTGTCATGCCAAGATTCAAAGACCTGCACCACTTTCAACATACTTTTAAAGACATAATTGGAGGCATCTGTGATTTTATCATTTAAGGCACACTTGGGTCTTAAACTTAGCCAGCTTCACATCAGTCAAGAAATCATTTAGGAGTAATTTCAGGTACCAACACCTACCAATAAATATTCCACTACAGTTATAAGATATAACAGTTATAAGTTCATTCTTGTATAGCCTGTTGGTTTGGAGAATCTACAGTACTGGGGAAAATTAGGGAATTAATAACCTGAATCATATACAATAAGGTAATAATTGCAACATTTGGATGTACCCTAGAAATAGACCCCGACCTCTTTCTTCAATGAGTGACTGCTGGAGACGCACAGTAGTCTATCACAGTGTCTGCATCGACTTCTGAAGCCTTACCATGAACGGACAGGCATATCCATGCATGTGCTAATACTGTGCTAATGCCACGTGTGCCTCTCTTCAGATGGTTTACCCACTGTGATCTACCTTGAATCCTGCAATAACCTTCTTTCATCGCAAAGAAGGTTATGACACGTAATTATCTATCGACAGAAAGACTTTGAAGGACAGGAAGACAATTAATTGAATGAGACATTTGAAAGTATTTGGACATGGATTCATTCAAGGCTGCTCGTTTTACTGTAGCATCAACACTTAAAGTTGTGTTATTATTACTTTGGGCCTAATGAATTGCAGATTTATAGAAAATGGTTTGGAGAGGCACAAAATGGGTTTGTGCTTTAAAGATGAAGGCTGTTGCTGCAAAGTTGCTCCAAATGTATTTTCCTCAAATTCAGTGTCTCTTTTATCCCAGCTAGTTCAGTGGAAGACAACTAAACTAGATTACCGGCTCCTTCATGTTACTTCTGTATGAATCCTTGATCCCAAATCAAGCTATAATTCACAGGAGAATATTACTGGGCAGGTACGCAGTTACTCAGGCATAGAGAGTGGGACTTCCATAGGTAGAAGATAATAAGGTGATTGAGGGATCATGAACTGTGTGTGAATGAAATTGACTCGTCATTAAATACAAATCCCAGTTTACAATGTTACTGTTAAATCAACTGAGGATCTTAAAAGAGAGAGATGCTGTTCATTTGTTGAACATAAAAATGTTAAACTCCCAGAAACTCATCAAAGCAAAACATCAATCAAAATGGTAGAGGTATGTGAGAGGCAAAAACATGGCAGATGTCTGATGTCTGATGATATGTCTGTTCAGAATATTTGGCAGAACTGTATTTTTGCCTGTTAAGCTGTTAAGAGTTTGCGTTAAATCATATGCAAATACTCCCTCAAAACATTTCTACTAAAGGTATCACAAAAACACTCTTCTGTCAAGAAGGTCAGAGTGGGTTTGGTACCGTTTAAGTGAAATAAATACGAAAGTAGAATCAGTGTAGAATTGCTCAAATGGTGAAATCCATTTGATAAAGCATTTATGCACTGTTATGGAGTAATGGGTTCACAGAAAAAAAGGCTTTTTAAGTAAGGAAATCATATAGTACTATGGAAAGATAGCATGTTCAGTTAAGCTCAGTCTACAGACAGATATGTCTGCTATGCTTCATTCCAATCGATAAGATATTTGACCTTCTCCCTGCACATTCTGTCTGACAGGTGTGACTGTTTAGTGAGCATGTCTCAATGCAGTTTGACTGAAGTGTTCGCTGTTGGCTTAACCTGTCATGCTATTGCTGTTTCCCTCCCCCTTTTGCAGTTACTTTGGTTGATGGATCCGTTGTTTTGCTAATTTACATCTCATGCATGTAAATTTCACCCTAACTGCATACCCCAAGAACCCCATAACAGAGCAAGAGAATGGTAAGAGGGTCACAGTGAGTTTTGGATCCGCTGCGTTCAAACCTATTATAAAACCACTCACACTATGTGAGTGATTCAAGAAACACTTGCACATTACTGCACATTACTACCCAAACGATTAAAACTTGCTACTTGGATCATTGGTAAAATTATAGGTCGGTTGCATTGAACAATTTGTCCTCCCTCCAGCCCATTTCAAACCTCTTAAATCCACTACATCATGAAAAAGAACCAGAGGTGATTAGTCGAAAAAGCAATTATGATGTTTTACAACCCTTTATCAATAGGGAGATCTTGTATGCATATCAGATATCAAAAGGATCAAAGAGTCCTAAAGCATACAGTTACCCGTTCCACCGATGTAGGTCTGTTACATATACCGTATATAGCTGTACCACTCAAAGTGGCCTATTTTCTTTGGCCTAATAATCAATTCTCTTGCATCATACATTCTCTTTGTGATTGTCAAATCCACTCATTGGCCATGTGCCAAAGTGTTCTCAGAGTATTAAGGAGATGCTCTCTGATGTACAACTGGAAGGACAAATAACTATTCGTATAAGTCCCTATTCTCATCACACTGAGTAAACTAAAACATTCATTATGAAAGTGATTATCCTTGTTGCAGTGACAGATTAAATGTAAATATGACTTGATATCCCAAATGATGTGCGATCATGTTCTTCATCTGAACAAGAAAAAGTGTGAGGTTTCACTGGTACATTCTGATTAAGTTTTTATTCATCTCATTTTATTAATAACTGGCAAAAATCCATCATCTGGGAGCAGAGTAAATTGCTGAGTTTGCAAATGTTCCAATGTCTCCAAAGGAAAAGTACAACTTTCTTGAGCCATTAAAAATGACTTGTAGTACTGTACAAAATGATAGTGTGATAACAGATAGATGCTAAAGAGTTCCTGTCCTACTCAGTAAGACTGTTTATGACAGGTTCAAAAATTAGACAGCTACATCAGACAGATCATTTTGTTTATTAAACTACCGAGCAATTGAGCTCTTGCAAGTTGGCTACAAATTTGACACGTCTCATTAGTTGAAACGTGAACCGACTAATCGTCAACACCTTTTCAACTTGCATATTTTACCTTTAAAGGTTGTTGAAGTGCCCATACTGATTCTGGTGGCCAAATCAATGTCTTGATGAAGCCCTTTTGAACAATGATGTGTTATTGTGAAGAAAAACAACTGAGGTGCCACCCCCCCCCCCTCCAAAAATAAAATAAAAGAGAGAAATTTTACAAATAGTGAAATAATTAATTACCAAAATAGTCAGAGAAGTGTCTTGTTTGGTGTTCTTAGCAATGGGGTCAAAAACAAGGCCATGCAGCTAAGAGTAAATAAATGTTAATGTGGGTGCTGAGGTGCAAAAACAGGCATTCATGTGATCAAAAGATTATTTGAAAATATTTTTATCACAGTAGGTAAACATAATCTACAGAAATGCAGGTTTGATAGAACAGTGTGATCAATACCATATGATGCAGCTACTGAAAGCATATGGATATCAATGTCACCTTCAGATAAACAGTAGCCATTACAGTTTAGAGCCTTGCAGACCGGCTACTATATGGCTACCGTCTGCAGCACGCATAATGATATCATATCTCTTCATTTTAATGTACGCATAAAGACACTGACATGCAGCAGTGGTAACTGTAGTCTGATGCTATCCACATAGAACGATAGTCATAGAAGAGAAACTCTTAAGGCAGACAGATGCCACCTGTAATCTTGTTATCTGTGGCCTGTGGAGTCAACAAAGGGAAAGGGAGGCTGGCCGGTGTGTGTCTTGGTTATCAAGAGACATCCTGTTTTGTAGTCGGGGCACAGTATGACATGCTTGCTACTATGGTGGTCGCATAGGCCACTTCTCTGTCTTTGCTGGACTTTTGGAGTCAGGATGAGGGTTATCCAAGCTAAACCAGCTCCTTGCTTGCTATTAAAAGTTAACAAGACTTCTTCCATAGGTTACCACCTCCTCCAAACCAATGGTGACAGGCCGCTCCCATGACAGTTTTTTATCCTCAGTTGATAAAGGAGTTTTTGCTCGCTCTCTCTCTCTCTGTTTCTCTCTCTCTCTGTGTCTCTCTCTCTCTCTCTGTTTCTCTCTCTCTCTGTCTCTTTCTCTCTCTCTTGCTCTCTCTCCCTCTCTCAAGCAGCTCTAGTGTTCTGATTCTTTGTTACCATTTGCTTCCTCCCTGCTGCCTCGTGTGGCCTCTGTCACAATGCTATTGTTTATACGGCCCCCAGAGCTCCACCCTACATATGATCCTCAGCAGGCAGTGAACACCAGGTCAGTCCTTTGGCCCTATAGCTCCCAGGACCAGACTGTTTTATCAGTTAATGCCAGGAGAGGCTTTGCTTTAGCCCAAGATGAGATGCAAGCTCTGGGCCCACACTCAACACTCTGCTCCCCCGAGGATATGAACAGCAATTTCCCTTATACAGATTTACAACTCAAATTTAGGCGTGGCTAAAGGAATGCCTTCAGGTGTAAGAATGATGTATCATGCAGTAATTCCAAAGCTTGTTCAATTAGAATACCAAATTTCATCAAAAAAAAACAAAAGGCAAACCAAGACATCAAGTAGCTGGTAAGAAACAGTAGTCCCAGGAGCTAGCCATGATGCATAGCATGGAGAGGGAAGAAGAAAGGAAGCTGTTGTTTTCCACTGCAGAGACTGAGGGGTACCATAGAGGTGAAGCATAACAGATAAACAAGAGTCACAACCAAGTAACTGTTTAAAATCTATTTTTCAAATGTCTTTCATAAGGTTTGGCAATGTAGCCCATCTTGTAATTTACAACCCTGAATTGCAGGTTGGTTGTTTTCCATGTGTGTGCACTAAATCTACACGCAGTTATTTCACTCGTCCATCATTTTATGGCAGTGTTTGCTGTGTGACAAACACACCTCAGCAACACAGTCTGTGGAGATTTCTCTCCAAAGAATTTGCCACATTCTCCCATATAAAGGTCAATGGTTTTGGGCGTATTGTTTCTCTGTCGTTTCTGCTGAGCCTGGTAATAGACGTATCAGTCCTGATTTCATAATGCTAACACATGACACCAGCTCTCTGAGCAGCTGCTGTAACACAATGCAACAGACTGGCAAGAGGGAGGCTTCATTCATCTCGCCCCACTGCCCATACAGCAACCCAGAAACCAGCAACAGTCCCACACGTTCACGCCTTGTGAATCTCTCTCCGGCTGGGATCCAGCTGTGAGAGAGAGGGCTGTGACGTTACACAACATGCAAATGAACCCTAGGCTCGATAATGAGTTTCTTGTGGGTGATTTAATTTGGATAGCACTTGACACCGCCACCCTGGGCCTGGCTTCTCCTGTAACATTGCGCAAGACACTGGTGAGATTGGCAGTTACAGTCTCAATCCATTTCAGCAAAATAATTTTGTAAAAATAGAACTAAGAACCGATGGGTGTTTGTGTGTGTTGTTCATTTGAATCATAAATCCTATAAGATTCAAGCGTTTTGACCAACCTAGATTACCCACCTTCAAATATGTTTTAATAATGTATTGGTAACATCCCACAATACATATTATGTGGTGCATCAGTTCAACATGTCAATCGTAATGAATGTCATCTCTTGTGCTCTTCCTAACTATATTCTCAACGCGATTGATTACCATTGGTTTTTGTTCCCATCAAAACTGCTCCACCCATGAATGGGACATATATGTTAGGAGTAAAGACTTAAATATAGCAGTTTGTGAATTTAACAATACATTAATGAAGCAACACGACCCTGTTGTTCTCCTTTTCTGTGACAATCACTTTAGACTGTTGCTGCTGTGTATTAGCGGCTGCTCTGCTGTGCTTGACCACCAAGTGCTCTAGTCAGGTACTGGTCATGCACAGATGGGTGCAGCTCATTTATGATGGTGGATTCATTCTACTGCCACTGTCTCCAAGCAGAGCTGCTATGAAAATGAATTCCTCATAAAGCAGCTAAGCCATGCCAGCTCAGCTCGTCACTGCACAGACTTTCCCCAGGGGTTTGTCATGGAAGGTAGTGTGGATCAGGATGACCGATACAAGGAGTATATGGTTGGATTTACAGTTAGTATTTGGCATTTAGTCTCACCTCTCCTAAATGGGTTTACAACCCTGCTACTACCATGTCTTCATCTGTGAAGCCTTTACCTTTGCCTATCTACATTCCCAAGCGAAAACAGATCATCCAGCACCATGACCTCCTGATCCCTCTACTGCCTTTGAAGGCTGAGATCGACATGGCCCAAAAAATACCTCCTATAGGGGTCAGTGCCACTAAGACACCATGAGATGAATTCCTGAAAAAATGTAGAGGAGAGGGATAAAGGATGTGTGTGTGTGTGCGTGCGTGCGTGTGTGTGGAGGGGGGGGGGGGGGGGGGGGGGGGGTTGGCTTTATAGCCAAAGCAATGACCTCGTTAAAGGCTACTTTAAGGCTCATTAGTTTGACAGTAATTATCACCCTTTTTCCAAGATGCTTTAGCCTATTGTTATTGTGCTGACATGCTGATTTGTCACCTCTTTTACGCTATTCAATACATTGAAGAAGATTCACTTATTAATTACCATTTCATTGAACAAATTGTCGGTTTTGGGCCATTTGTCAGATGTTGCTTTTGACAGATAATATTCCTAACCAAAGCATAATGCATGTATTTGGCAATTCAACGTTTTGTCTTCGGCCACTACTTCTAAAACATAAGCCTACTTGCGCATGAAATCAGATGATTGTCGAGTAACATGGAGCACTAACTGAAAAAAGAAATGTGGTTATTTTGGGTATTAAAGCACATTGCTTACTAAATTCGTTAGCATGAGGCATATAATAAGGGCCATAGTTAAACGGCAAATTAGGGATCGAATTCAAAACCTTTCCTTTTTAATTCCCGCTAAGGTTTCATTGGTCCGCTTTGTCCCAAATAATAGATGGTTCAAGCTTAGCAGTCAGTGTCCCCATGCGGCCATTGGGCTTTTCTGCACTGATGAACATACTCTTGCTCTACTGCTAACTTGCGAAAGTATGCCTTGTGCTGATACAGACACGCCCGTAGCATTCGGTCATTTGCACTCCAAGCTGCCTGACTAAACACTGATGGAACACTTAAATGTAATTATTCTCAACTGAAAGCTTTTTAGTTCACACTTCCCACCATAGGCTATAAGCTATTAAATCACATGTAGTCAATACGCAGTTTAACGTCAATGCACAATGGTGCATACGTGATAAGTGTTCACGAATTTGTTTCCCTTTGATAACTTGCAGAGATCCCATAGGTTTTCCAATAATGAGTGAGAATTACAACATCAGAAGGATGACCTCGGTTCCACTGGGAACCGACTTTCTTCGCATCACACAAAAATAACCAACCAGGGTAAGTCATATGTGGAGACTTTCCTAAGGTCACTTGAAATCCAAAATGCGGATGACGGCCTAGATTTCTGTCATATGATAACATATGCTATTCGTAGGTACTGTAGGCTGTTGAATTTGTAATTATTTAAAACAGTAGGCCTATGTAAATTGTATTAGGTACAAACACCTTTAAAAAAAGTTAACTGCTTTGCCAATCACTTGTTCTAAGTAGGCTATGCAATATCAATGTTGGGTCTAAAGTAAATAGTAGGCTATACAATTGTCAGTTAGGCTATTAATTATCCCTTAATAATACATAGTATCGACGTAATGTATATTAAGTGTATGCGTCATTCAGCCTATTTCAAGAAAGGCAACATTCAGTCTAGGGCTTTCATATCTTGTCAACTTGCAACCTGAGCATCGATTATCCTGACATTGGTATTCTGCCATGCATACTGTAAATCTAAATCCATTGGGCTAAACGGTGTTTCACAAAACTACACCCTACTTTTCACAATGCAAATGTGCTTACCTTATGACATGCGGTGTATAGCACCCCGTAGATATTATTTGAAGATTACATATGAATTATTTCCGCACAAGCATTGTCTTACAGTGGTATTTCTAAGTAGATCGTTGGACGAAAGAGTTCGCTCCAAGGTGACATCGATTTCGCTTGAGAAAATGCTCACCGAATTGATGCGCGAAGTCTTAAAGCATCATTTTCGAATCCACAGGACACGAGCTACCATTCTGTGAAACTCCTATAGGCATGTTATCTTTCAAATAGTCTATCGGATTAAAACCTCAAACCACACCTTAATTCCAATATGATCCAAGTGGGACAGAAAGCGTTGTAAATTGAAAAGCTATTCCAATGCCCAGTCGAGAGCTATACAGTCCCAAAGTGTCTGATTCCAGAGCGGATTAGATGTTTTATCAGAGTGTACTGAAGTGTACTACGGTTGGAATTATTTGTCAACCATAGCATAATAAAAAATCTGGCAGAGAAGAAGAATGCATTTTAGGATCCTGTGGAGCAATGGGTAGTGTTCTTCAGACACTGCCCCCGGTGAAACAGACGCAGTGAAGAAACTGTAGGTGTTAAATTCAGACGCGCCGTCTCATTCTGTTCGTATCCAAGTAGACTGAGATTGTCATGAATGTCAACGCCTATGCTACATTGACTGGCATACACTGTCCTATATGGTATCCGTAATACGCTATTGCTTCCTAATTCTTAGACAAATTCACCAAATGTTTTTTATCGCTTTTGGTCGGATTGTTATCATAACTTCCATCTTCGATACAGTGCGGTGTTCCCACCCACGCATAGGCAGACTAAAGCTCTTCTTTTACGTGATACAGTCCCAATATATTTGCTTGACTGTGCGAGCAATTCGTTTTCATACACGACTTGCTTTGTCCGCTCCTCCAATGAAAACAATGCGGTCGATTTTTCCCAGGCAGGATGGCAGTAGCAGTTCTCTGTACCCTGCATCTGCACCCTGCGTCGTCCCATGGACCGGGGAGCTTTTGCACTGCGTCTCTTCTTAACACCCAAGTCCTATCAGCGTACTAAGAGGATGACGGCTGTTTTAAATGAAAATAAATCTCCACGCCAAGCATGCAGTGAACCGTGTAAGTGTATGGAAATCGTGGTCCAATTAGTATTTTGTACAGCAATGATTGATACTACAATGTACTACTTTAATGTTATTACACTGAAGGCAACTAACAACAGAATTTAAATAATTTATATTCATACTGTTGAGATTCATACTCTCATGGATCAACAGAAAACTAGAAGCACCATGGGGGTAAGGTTTTTGGATGGAAGTCTGGATAGCAGTTCACCATTTGATTTCCTACTCACAATCCGCATGAACTTGATAATGTCAAATTCTTTGCATCAAATCAAATCAAATTTATTTGTATAGCCCTTTTTACACGCAAGCATGTCACAGAGGGCTTCACATGCGCCCATAGAACTGCCCCTCAACCAACCTAAACCCTCAAGGAAGACAAGGAAAAACTCCCAGAAAAACTCCCACCGGGAGAAAAAATGGAAGAAACCTTGGGAGGAGCAATTCAGAGAGGGATCCCCTCCTCCAGAGACGGTTGGTAAGAGAGAGGAGCAGAACACAAGCTAAACATAGTCATACAGTGTCAATGGGTTTTGAAACACCAAAATCCATTGTTCGGCTTTATAGACGTTGGATGGGACCGGGAAACTCGCTGTTGGCCGTCATGGAGACTGGATTCCGGGTGACGACCTGGTTCAGCGTTGGCAGACCGACGACCAAGCAGGTCCTGACAGCTCAAACCCCCCACACCACAGGGAATGTGTGGGGGGGGGACAGAGAGGAGAGCAGGGATTAGAGAATGCCAGGAGCAGCTAACAGTTACAGTCAAAATAGAATGAGATCCCCACCGGTCAAGTGTGGACTAGTGCAGCAATTTAACAGAGCAAAAAGGGTATTTGATGCAGCCCCACACACCAAAACAACGACAGCCCCCCTCAGTTGGAACATGAAATCTGTTCCAGGGGAAAGAACTCTAAAGTAGGTTATACTTATACAAATAAGGATGAAAACAGCCAGTCCCCCGTTGTCTCCAACTAGTAATAAAAACTATAACAGTAACAATATACAGCAACGGAACTATAATAATAATAATACTAACAATATACAGTAACAGGTTTACTTTATTTGTAACATCTAGCTGGGCAATGTGAACATAAGCTATAATTAAAATTTAAAAGTTACATGTGATACACACATAGGCAAGCACACATCCCAGGTTTACATAGAAAGTACACACATACTTCCCTTTAACAATCATAGAATTGACTAAACAAGAACGTTTTTAATTTAGTTTTAAATGTCGAGACAGTATCAGCTTCCTTAATTGAGATGGGTAATTTGTTCCAAAGAAGAGGTGCTCTATATGAGAACGCCCTACCTCCAGCAGTTTTTTTCTTAACTTTGGGTATTACCAGATAGCCGGCATTTTGAGATCTTAGAGACCTTGCGGGGCAATAGGGTGCAAGGAGACCGGAGAGGTACAGTGGTGCCAATCCATGCAGAGATTTGTAAGTTAGTAGTAGAACTTTGAAATCAGCTCTGGCTTGGATAGGGAGCCAGTGTAAAGAGATAAGAGTCGATGTTATATGATCAAACTTTCTAGTTTTAGTCAATAGTCTAGCAGCAGCATTTTGCACCCGCTGTAAGTTTTTTAGGTAGGTAATTGGGAGGCCAGAGAACAACACATTGCAGTAGTCCAATCGGGACGTAACAAAAGCATGTATTAGTTTTTCAGCATCATCCTTTGAGAGGAATTTTCGTATTTTGGCAATATTACGTAGATGGAAAAATGCTGTTCTGGTGATTTGCTTAATATGGTACTCAAACGAAAGGTCTGGGTCCATTGTGACTCCCAGATTTTTTACCAGCTGGCTTTGAGATACTTTGACGCCGTCTAAGTCTAAGGTTAGATGGGATAAATTATTTCGGTGTTTTTTCGGACCAAAAATTTGAACCTCGGTTTTATCCGAATTAAGAAGAAGGAAATTTGCAGTCATCCAAGTTTTCAACCCGGAAACACAGGTTTCCATAGCATGTGGAAATTCTCCCGGCTTTATAGACATGTATAGCTGAGTATCATCTGCATAGCAGTGAAAATCTACCCCAAAACTTCTAATTATGTTTCCTAAAGGCAACATATAGAGTGAAAATAACAGAGGGCCTAAAACTGAACCCTGTGGTACTCCGTATTTTACAATGGAGCTCCTGGATGAGCAACCATCATAGTGGACATATTGTGATCTATCAGATAGATACGATCTGAACCACTGAAGTGAAGTACCAGAAATCCCAACATAGTTCTCCATACGTTCCAGGAGAATCTCATGATCTACAGTGTCAAAAGCTGCACTTAGGTCTAGAAGAACAAGGACAGAGCTAAAGCCCGCGTCAGAGGCTAATAATAGATCATTGACTACCTTGGCTAATGCAGTTTCAGTGCTGTGGTGAAGACGAAATCCAGACTGGAGAGGTTCATAGAGCTGATTTGAGGAGAGGTGCTCAGTGAGCTGTTTTGCCACAGCTTTTTCCAAAATTTTGGAGAGAGATGGCAAATTTGAAATGGGCCTGTAATTGCTAAGACAACCTGGATCCAGGTTTGGTTTTTTAAGAAGGGGCTTGATAATAGCTTGTTTGAAATCGTCAGGGACTTGTCCAGTTACAATAGATTCATTAATAATACTAAGCATGAGCGGTCCAATAATATGGAGAAGTTCCCTACAAAGTTTGGCAGGGAGGGGATCGAGAAGGCAGCTAGTGGGTTTCGAGGAATCTATCAGCTTGATGAATGCTTCCATAGAAATAGGGTTAAAGTGAGTGAGAGTCTCAACATGCAGAATGCTGGGTACAGAGGGAAAATCAGTGTTGATGGCCACTCCTCCAGGACTAGTCTGTAGTTTGTCCCTTATTGCATAGATTTTTTGGTCAAAGAAATCTAAGAAATCATTGGGAGAGAGATCTGAACTAACACAGAGTGTACTTTTCTTAGTGAGTTTTGCAACAGTATCAAATAGGAACTTAGCGTTGTGTTTGTTCTTACTAATCAACTTAGAGAAATATTCTGATCTGGACCTGATGAGGACTTGCTTGTACTCTATTTGGCTGTCCTTCCAGGCCAGGCGGAAAACCTCCAATTTAGTGGTACGCCACTTACGCTCTAATTTTCTAGTGGACCTCTTGAGAGTGCGGGTTTCCTCTGAATACCATGGAGCCAGTTTCTTGTCTATTCTTCTTATTCTTTGCATCTCCAAAACAGGACCTCCATGCTTTAAATTCTATTAGCTGAACCGGATTACATAGACACCCACACAGTGTTGTAAAGACAGCTCCAGCATGTTTGTGACACACTCAAGTCCAGCGCAGGATCAATGGAGTTGGCCGAATTTCATGAAGGGAGACAGCCTCGTGAATTTCCACCCACGAGAAAAACAATGGATAATCCACTCTCAGAGTGAATAAGAGCCACATCAGCCCCCTCGATGGAGTTAAATGGGGGCTTTTAATGTGCCATGCCCTCTGCACAGTCTTTCTAAAGAGAGGATGACTGTCCTGTCCAGATGAGTGCTGCATTTGGGCAGGGTCCATCAGCCTGCATCCTGTATCTATAGTAAGTAGTTTACAGGATGAAGGAAGAAATGCTGATGTGGACATTTACATTTATTTGACAGTATACGGCAATTTAAGCCTTTTATATTTGTTTGAACTGCTGATTACTTTAATTCCAGTCTGGTGGACAGTTTGTACTTTTAGAATTTTTGAAAGTAGCATGTCAGCGTTTCACCTTGATTGGCTGTGAAATTGGCGTGGTTAGCTGGGTGTTCACCTTTGGTGCCCGACTCCAGAGTTCACATTCCAGGAAGTGCGTGTGTAACCTGAACTTTTTAAATGAAAATCCAAGACAACACAGTGACAATGCTGTAAGATTTTCTTTTATTATTTTTTTGTGAATTTGAAAGAAAGAAGAAAGAGATCAGCTGAAAATCCATTGTAGACCAGAGTCTACATCTTGGGGGATATAGAGTGTCCATGAATGAGCATGTTCATTGGCTAGATGAATGCATAGGGCCCCTGCACTGCATACTGATGACAGTAGACACAGAGCATTGAAAGAAAGCCAATCCACAATTTATGTCAGGCTAGCTCTCCATGGGGCAACGCTGGCTTTCACAGTAATGCACTGTAAAAGTGATTGATTGGTATGATATTGAAAGATTGTCCATCTGAACTGTCCTTAGTCTCCAAAATGATGAAATTACTGTGCACTGGTCTTTGAAAGTATAGAAGAAGATAAGGTCAGTTAGACGCATCCATTCTCATAAGTTAATGTACTCTTTCCGAAAGTGCAGATCATAAAAGGTGACTGATCAGAGATCTAGAGTAAAGCCTCTTTCTCCTAATATCCCGAGAGGTTTGGCTTAATGTTGTGGAACGTATTAGGTATGGTTGTTCCCCAGTCCTCTTTCAGGTGGGATCCTAAACTAGGTCTAAATGCCTTTTCTGATCAAAACATAGGTGCCCTCACCATTTTAAAACAACTGGCTCAGATCAATTTCCATTAGGCAGAGAGAAATCCCACAATTTTCGTTTTCACAATTAGGCCCAAAGGCCCACCAATCGGATGGCCCATCAGTTTGTGAGCGCCTGCTCCCCCTGTGAGGATGGCTGGAATAGCGAAAAGAAGGATTCCATCCGAGGCCAATACAATAAAAGTCCACCCAGGGACCATGACAGCCATACATGGTCAGGGTGGCCAAGATATTCATCTGTCTTCTGAGTGAGCCCTGACCCTGGATCCACCCGCTCCACTTCCAAAGATTGGCAAATATGTTTTTTTTCAATCAGATTACACAGATCATATAGTGCATCAGAGCCTGGCTAGTGCCTTCTATTAATAAACTCTGTAATTGGGTTGTTTGCTGTAGTATTTCACTACCTGATAATATACAGTAAATAACTCCAGAGAACATTGCTTTCTTCGAGGTCACTGTGACTATGAGGTTCTTGGGGACTATGGCGACTCAAACTGTGAATCCATTTGTGGATTTGTAAAAGTAATGAGTGGGTACTGTGGTGTTGAAATGGGTTACTCATCACATATGATGACACTGGATCTGTACTGAATGTCTTGTTGTTCATGTCACAGCGGGGAACAACCTTTTCGGCCACAGTTGTTGAAAATGATTAGCAGCTGTCATTTATGTAAACACTTTAAACATAAAGCTGTATCATGGACCGTACGATTCCCATGATCGATGATTTTTGAATCCTAAACAAATTGTTGGAAACTATTTATTTGGCTCTCATGTAGTCATGCTGAAATATATACAGTATATGTATGACTCCACTGGGAAGTATAATTTAGTTGTTCATTGATTATGATTCAATGGCTTGAAATAAGCTCAGAGTCATACTGACACCAGGTGGTCATTTTCTAAAACCATACGCCTTAGCTTTTTCCCCCAGAGTTAATTTAATTTCCTTTCAGAGTTTATGGAGAACCCCACGTCCATTTCAAGTCACTAAAAAGACAGCAGACAGTCTTTGGTTGGATTTGTGACTGATCAATTACAGTTACTCCTATTATGTTTTCACACATTATTTCACATATTGTATTTTAATTTAGCCTCCCAAGAGGAGCCAAATAGATTTCAAAAGTAGGAGAGAGAGAGAAGTCAGTTTCCCTATCTGAGCGAAAAAATCTCAGCAGTACATTTTTCAGGGTGCCATGGCAACGAAGCATTCAAAAGAATTTTGATGAGAGCAGCAGGGGAGGAGAAACTGATGACAAGGAACACAATTTGTTACCCCAATTGCAGAGGCAACAGAGCCCGATAGCGCACACAAGCATCATGCCATAGTTCTTATCTGGACCGTTGAGTGAAAACACGGTTGTTCTCCACTGTCCAATCATAATAGCCCTTCCGCCATAGGATGAGTTGGAGAGGCTGCAGCATCTTGATCTCCATGGAGATGGAGGACTCCGTTCAGGTTGCTGCTGTAGCAAGTGAGGCTGCAAAAGCGTTGGCATAGCGATGGGAGGTAGATACCATCGGATTGGCATCGCTGCCAGATGAACACAGGACAGGTGCTGGGCGGAGACTGGCAGTGCTGTCTGAGAAACTCAATTTCACATCACAAGAGGGGAAGTGGCAATCAACCATAGCAGTCCAGCTGTCCATCTTCAGCAGCCATGCGCATACCCTCCAATCTGACTCTTCAGTGCTCTGCAAACAGACCCCTGTCCTGGCAAACATAATCATGCGCAACACGGAGATCCAGTGGCTGTCTGTCGTCAAAGAGTCTGCCCAGCAAACACCCCACACACCCCAGTTAAACATCTTTTCACACAAGGCAACGATGTACAACCATCAGTTGAATGTTATCTGCTGATGAAGTCTTCGTTGAAATTAAGAGACGGAAAACACAATATTTACATTTGTTAACATCCATGAATGTTTGTTCTTGACCATCTGTCATAAATTGTAGTGCATGTATGCAGGTAAACACACAGAACATCCATGAAGCCATTTGGATTGACTCTTGGGAGCATATTATAGTAATATGTGGAGTGTATGTTGGTAGAATAAAGACCTTATGTCAAACTAATGCTGAGCACCTCTGTGTCATTTCATCCATACACATCTCTCCCTGTTGCTTCCTCGGTTCTACAATAATTCTAAGATAATCAACATTCATTAAGTTTCCATGTAATGGGCCCTACACACGCTGAATTTAAACCATTTCATATTCTCCTAATCCTACATACCATTGGATGAATTGACCCAGATACACAGTGATCAATTGCTGGTGATTGAGCTGCAGCGGTCATGACACTAACACCAAGAACATCGTTGAATGAAGGAGTTGTGCTACTGATGAAGAGCTCAGTCATTATGTTTTGTCATCATGCCATTGTTTCTGTGTATGAATTGACTGTATTTCAAGACCATATGTAAGAGCTGCCCTTGTTCTTAAACCCTGTCAATTAACAATCAAGATTGGCATTTGTGAATGTGTTGTGTAGCAACATATCAATGTGGACTTTTCATCATGTTTTGAGTGGTGTTAGAACCAGTCCAAATGACAGGTGTTTCAAGTGAATCTCACAAAAACAATTCACATACAAAACAAGCAGTAAAATGTGTCTCCTGTTAAAACAGAAAATCGAAAGAGAAAACTCAGGAATTCAATCTCATCAAATCTCAAACTTTTGGTCTTCGTTAATCAATGTGATACATTCTCTGGTAAACGGAGTTCAAGACTGAGAGAAAGACTGACTGAGTGAACGAATGTGGGGGCGCTGCCTTTGTCTGGGCTGATGTAGGTGAGCTCCAAGGTTTCCTGCACTGGCTTTATGGTGTAGAATAGATGAGTGTTAGGGTTCAGTGGGTGTGTGGAATGAAGGAGACCAAGGTTATGGTATAGGAGGATGCTTGCCCAACACAGTGGACTGTGTCAGTGACTGAGAGCCCAACCGGAGCAAGACTCCTCTTCCCCGGGTTGGCTCTCTGATGGAGTGTGTTATCAGTTCAGGCAGGGAGGCTAAATCACTGGTTGAGCAAAGGTTAGAGCAACTGGTCTCTACTCTCTGCCTGGGAGGGCGAAGGGGTGAGTGACAGAGCTGCCTGAATCACAGGAGAGCGCTCAGGGGTGGAGAGTGACTATATCGCCCTGGGCCAAACTCTGAGATTTAGGTAGTGCCGACATTCTGTGATGCAATGCTAAATCAAAGCAACACACTGCTTGATGAGAAGTGTGTTATCTATAAGTACCACAAACCTACCACACTGTTTCTGGTTCTGTGCCACAACAACATTGTTCAATCCAACAAATAGGTTACACAACTTGATGGGTGACATGACTTATTTACTGGAAAAATTACCTCTATTCAAACTCATGTATGAATGTTGTTAACCATGTGTAATGTCTTCCTGTATTATCATCGGTACCAGGGACGTGCACAGGAATTTTGAAGGGCAGTTGCTCTGGCCTGAAAAAAGCCCCCCCCCCCCGCAAAAAAAAGAAATAGCCTGCCTACTAATGATAATAATTCATGTAATGCATTACTTCCATCATTTATTCTTATTGTTAAAACAAAATTTTATAAACAAACCGTCAACGGACATGTAGCTTAGTTTTCCTACCAAAAAATTAGCATGTGATAACGGGCTGGTTGGCTGGTAGGCAAGCTAGCCGTCTGATTATTTAGGCTAAACGTGGCAAACTGAGCCTGGATTTATGAAGATTTTTATTGATTTCATAAAACTTGATGATGATTGTTTGTTTGTTATACATTTCTACAACTTAAAACTCACCTTTTCTGACAACGGCAAAGCAGGTTTTTATCGACACAGAATAAAACAACCGTGACCGTCTCTTAAGTGTAAGAAAATGCAGGTTCAGGTGGCGGTCGCGTGCACTAGCTACCGCAGAGTAAACAGAGTAGGGGGCATACCTCTCTCCCCCTTGTGACTTCCACACTCGTTGCCCATAGGCTTATCGATTGGAAGTGAATAAGGCTACTTTATGAAATGTTTTGGGTGGCGATTTTTTAAATCTAGGTCTACCTGAAATTCTGCAGCTGTTTAAATTCACTATTTTTTATTTATTTTCCTCGTAGTGGCACTTTGACTCGAGGCGGGCAAACGGGCAGTTGCCTGGGCAACCTTAGCCATAGCGTGTGCGCGTCCCTGATCGGTACAGTCGGAATGTTGCCTTCTGTTGTACCTCTATGTCATGTCTCTCAGTTTGACCTCAGAAAGGACAACATAACGTTTGTGAAAGTCAAGACGTTC
Organism: Hypomesus transpacificus; assembly: GCF_021917145.1. Classification (NCBI taxonomy): domain Eukaryota; kingdom Metazoa; phylum Chordata; class Actinopteri; order Osmeriformes; family Osmeridae; genus Hypomesus; species Hypomesus transpacificus. Next base: position 12,513,893 of record NC_061074.1, on the reverse strand, counting down.
ATCTGCTTCCAACTGCCACTCTGGCAGACAAAATACCATTACTTCATCCATAACAGTCATGGCCAGATCCAAATTCAGCTTCTGTGGAAGGGTAATGAATTAGATTCCATTAGAACTGTCTGCCATGGCGACAGCCTGGTCCAGAGTGTGCATCCTCTGTCAATTGCACAAAGAAGCTTGTCCTACTCCAAGAAGAAGGTTCTCGAGGGATAGCTCTGTCCAACGTTTTATCATTGCAGTATCGGAGCATTGCCTCTTCCTGGGAAGGCATGACATATAGATTTTCTTCCAATATAGTTGTTATGCAAAAAGAGAACTTTGAGCAGCTGTTTACAGTTGAGAAAGCTCTGGCCTCCTCGACACACTCCCCACCGCTCCACCAGCTCACTTTTGTGCTCGACAACACCGTCAGCCTCACACTGTGCTGCATCGAAAGTCCCCTTTCCACCAATCCCAGTTGGATAGCAGTGCTGCGGGTCAAACAGCTGTTGTTGCTCTTTCCGGAGCGCCGCTGTGTGTTTGTACACAGGAAGAGGGAGAGCACTAAATAGCTGGGCAAGGCGGAGCCACCCCCAGGGCCTTGCGCAGCTCAGCAACTTCAATAGATAACCCTGCCTCAGCTCCGCCATGTTTTGGCCCCTGGCACTCCTTTGCTTTCCGCCACTGTCATTATTACCAAGCCTGAGATCGAGCCCCACTGCAGTAAAACCCCATTAATTTCCCCCGGCGCCCATCATTCAATATTCAATAGCTACAGTTCTGTAACACCAACTGTGGATCAAGCTGTTGAGATCGCCTTCCTCCCTCTCCCCGTCCGATGTCATCAACGCTCAAAGCAGGGTCCCGCAGAGGTGTCCCACCGTGTTTTCACACCTGAGTGAGATGGTGTACTGTCAGTACATATAGTCACCCTGCTGTCTTTAAGATGTTTTCCCGATCTATCGTCAGGATATAAGAGCAAGGTACAAAGGGACAATCGTTTTTTCTTTCAAGTCTCATTCGTGCGTTCTAATGAAATGTGCCAATTAAAGGTAGCATCACTCAGGTGGGTTTTCCAATGTCTAACTGGGGACGGCTCTGTCGGCCCTCTGTTCCCCCTCCTCCAGAGCAAACGCTTAGATGTCGAAAAACCAGGTGACGGTCAGATCTGTGATGCATGGTCATGTAAAGTGCTGGCTGGTCTCCCCAAGGCTTGGCACATGGGTCGCAGCACTAATATAAACTGACATTTGCGGTCTCACTACTGATAATGGCTGCTGCCACTCCCAGAAGCAACTCTCTACAGGGATGGATGGGAGCTCTTTGGACAAATGATGTTTGTGTCTGGTGCTGTTCCAGAATAGCTTGATTGCCACATTATATGTGGTCATAAAGTTATTATGTGATGCCTGAGACATATGTAAGTCTCTTCAAAGAGGATAAAAGAGGAGTGCAGTCCCATTGCTCTACAGACAGACTCGGATGAACAAGAACAGAGAAGATTCTCAATAACCATGTAGAGTATAACCATATTCACAAAGAAAAGCACATTTCAAAGTGTGTCTCCACCTTGTGATGAATGCAGCCTTCGACAATGAATATGTAAAAGGATGGATCGGAATATTCGATTAGGGTTAGATAAAAGGCCAGTCTAAAAGATTACATAATGGTCTGGTGAACTCTTTGCAGTGAACCTTCTTATACTCTGGAGGTTGGAAGTCTAGCTGTTTGAAGCAGATGCTTCACAAATCTACAGAAGTCATCTCAGAACTGAGTAAAACTGTATGAAGCACATCAGCATAAATATGTTCAAACAAATCCTTTTCATACTCATAGCTACGCAGTTCATCCATTTATGTCCAACTGTAACATCAAATTTACTTTTAGAGTTTAATCAATTACAGTTTAGTTTTCTCGAGACACACCTACTCACTGCTCTCTTCCTGGTGCGGCTGAATTGATGTGTCTCCTCCTCCCAGTCCACGTGTCTGCAGGGGAGACATTCATCTATTGGAAGATTAGACACTCAAGGTTTGGTTCGTGCTGGGAGTTTATAAATTCTGCATCTTATCTTAGAACTAAAAAATGTTTCTGAACTTTTAACACAGGCAGGCTATTGCAGTCACAAAAGGTGTTTACTGCCACAACAGAGAAGTCCATGCTTTAAGATGAACAGGGGGAACATAATATTCCACTAGTTGTGGGGTACACAATCCAATCAGGAGGAAATGTTAATATTACCGTAATTTGCTGAAAAACATCCTGTCAAAATACAGGCAAGGCATTACAACACTTTAAATATATAATGGTTTTAGGACAGAAGCAAATTTCTCACAAATGACTGATATTGGACAGTTACATTCTAACAGTTGAGTTTTACAGTAAGCACCACTCAATTGGTCAGAATGCTGTGAGACCACTCACAGGCTCATAGTACATTGGCAATGATATGACCGTGACTGTTATTTTCTCTGCACTGTACTTTATTTAAAGTAACAGCAACATCAAATGATGGTTAAGTCAGACACACCGAAATCAGAGTGTCTGCTGTAATAGAAATTCCTCTGCAGCAATGTGGACATTACTGTGTAAGACTGGCCTTATTCTGAGAACAGAAAGCACTATTCTTAGCGCAAACATCTGTACTGAATGTGCACTCACAGACAGCTTTGTACTGTAGTCAGGATATTCTTACATGAAATTATAAACACCACTCTTTTCCACTCTTTCTTCCATCACGTCTCACGGATTAAAATTCTTGTTCCCTTCATTCCCTTCTTGTTGGGGAATGGAGTTTATATTATCCATGATTATTTTACCCTCTCTGGCATTTGCACAGCATTTGATGCACCTGTGTCAGAGGAGAGTTTTGTTTACACCTTTTCGTGTTAACATGAATGGAGAAAAAACAGCAGTCTTCTGATATCCTAAACTAATCCCTGAGACAAAATCTATAATTACGCTTTGTCTGACGTAATTTTTGTGGGAAACCGTCCTATGATTACTCAGTTGATTGAATTATCCTCTAATGAAACCCCCTCCACATCTCATCACCAAAATGTCATTTGTTATACTTCAACAGAGACACAAGAACAAGCAAAGGTTGATAGAAAAGTCCGAAGAGCAAAGTAAAGCCCCTAATAGAAGGAGAATTAACCGTCCAGATTTGCTTTCTGCAGCCACAGACAGTCTTAACCAAACACTCCAGCAGACAGTGGTAATGATATGTACATGATGCTGTACGTATTAATTTTCAGCACCAAAATTTGAACTAGACCTTAGAATTATCGAGTTCATAACAGTTCAATATTAGGTATGCAATAAACAGATATTGAACAGTGGCTTACAGTAACGTCATTAAATTATTCTAGGAAAGGAGGTCTAGGAGTGCATTATTCATAATGTGTTGATGGATGAAGACATATATAGATGTACCAGGAATACACTGTATCATGGCAATAGTAGTGAGGATGAACATCATTTTATTTACAGACGAAGAGTCACATACAAATGTTCATGTTCTGAAGATTCGTACTTGTGTAAACCAGAAGGAACTATTTGTGTTTTATGGACACAGCCATAGGCGTTACCTGGACTCCTGTTGCTTGGCAGCCAGATTACTGTAAACAGCAACACTGAGTGAAGACACATGGTGTTCTTAAAATACAAACACCTCACATACAGTCACAACTAAATGTCCCCCTGGCTTCATGTTGTCTGGGGTGAGATGAGATGGAACAAACTAAGATGAGATGACAAACTGTCAAATGTTTTGTACAGCTCTGTCTTTGCATGTTTGAAAACATGTTGATGAGTTACAAAGCTTGAAAGTTTAATGTCTATGTGTCTGTGTGTGTGCGTGTGTGTGTGCGTGTGTGTGTGCGTGGGTGTGGCTGTTTGCACGTGGCCTAAGTCAGTAAGCGCTGTTTTGCTTTTGCTTTTCAGTTCAAGGAGTTTACAGTGGCACTCACATGCTGACAATTGTCAGATATCTCTCTATTTAAAGCCTGCTGCACTTTGCAGCGGTTACCCTTCAAGCAACAATTACTGTGAATTACTAACCAACATTCTGCATACCTGAACATTTTGGACCTTTGGACAATGACAGAGGGGGAAGATCCACTGGGAACCCCTGGTATTTCAGTGTGATTGTCAGGCTTCCTGTTCTGAGAGAAGGAGGTAGAGTTGACGCCCTATCAGAGTATGCTTCAGCGCCTCCAGCTCCCACTTGATTGTCTGACATTTTTTATCAACAGTCAAGTATTTCTGTTCCCTTGGCAACAGCTTCTCACTGACGCACAAAAAAAAAATCCAGTCTCACCTTGAAAGTGTAGAGGGAGGCAAACAGAAGCTCTGTTTCTCACACTCATGTTCTATCATAGAGTGAGTCAAGAGCAGACAGCATTGATTTTGGTCTTGAATATTGTGAAAGGAGACCAAGGCAGAGATCAGTCACCTGCTTGTCTGGTTGTCTGGAACTCTTCATACATTTGATGGCGGTAATTAATTTAGAATACTTTATTTTTGCCAGGGGAGTGAATGAATATATCACTTTTGTAGGTAGTTTCCATGCACTTCCAGAACCTCAGACACATTTTCTGAAGCTTTTTTATTTTATTGCAGGTTGCTGTGTATATACTATACATATTATAAGGGTTCAAACAGCAATCATAGTCTGAATGTATGAACATAATTCCCTAATATGTAAATGTGGTCTGAATACACAAATGTAATTCTGAAAGTATACACTTTTGTTCAAATGTAAACATTTAACTATAACAGTTAATTTACACACAGTTTACTGAGTGAGCAAAACAAGTTTAACATCAACATCAGTAAGATTTTATAGTAAAATTAAATAAAAACACAAACAAACCAAAAAATTAAATAATGTACATTTTAATGAGGCAATAATTGACTATTGACGGGTCAACATTTTCTTGGTATTAGGAATTTAGGTAGGTGCACCAAATTTCAAAAGGAATGTCCCAGCCAATAGTAAACAATCTCTTAACTAGCGAGTGTTTCATAGATCTTCGGTCATTTCAGGTTTTATTTTCAGTCACTCTACTTCCCTTCACTACAAAGTCAAATATCACACTGAACACTGTGAGCTGACTGAAGACAAAAACAGTTATGATGTGTGAAATGTCTGATCAAGATAAATATCTTTAAGGATGGCAGAGAGGCGATTCCTTTGCTGTGTGTTGGAAAAATATTAAATAAATAAAAAGCCTAGATGGCTCCCTGGAAGAAGAGAAAGCCAGGTGAATGAATGATATAGCCCTCTCAGGCCCCTGGTTTTTCTCCCTCTCTCCGAGTCTTGGAACTGGAATCTCAATTATTCACATCTGGAAGGTTAGAGTGTCAAACATTATCAGGAGGCGTGAGACTTCACCATCCCCCAGAGTAGGCTTGGAAACTGAAAAGGTGGCACTGAGGTCCTTGCTGAATATCATGGGTCAAATGCTTCTTTGTAGCATTCGCATGAACACACATCCCTGTTCACGCTCACTTCAGCATCACCCAGGGAGTCACTCAAGAGCTACTACATTGACATTCTGTGGATGCTTCTGTCAGGTATGGAGCGTTGCAGGACTTACTTTACACAGGGTAGGTGCACACCAATGTGTAGACTGTTGTAGTACAAGCATGGAAACCCAGCGCTGGGAATGTTTAAAGTGTTTTAGTCCATAAAAGATTTGAGTCCGACAGGCGTCATTGTTTTGTTGTGTTTATGAGGTTACGTACCAGAAGAACACCACATCTTAGTTGTTGACTAAAGGTTCTGAAACATACCATGAAATCCTACATCAGCTTACAAAAGGACATATTTAAATGCTTTCCTCCCATGTAAAAAGACCATTCCCCAATGAACTGCTGTCAGAAAAAAACGTACTCTTTGTCTACTAGTTCCAAAATAATTACCTCTTAAGCCAGTGCTTTCATAAGATTACATAGTCATTAGTCATTTTTAATGCAATTTTGACATTGTTTGGAATGTCTTTGTAATCTGCCATTATGACAACTTGGCATTAACCAAGACAACCTAACCTGTCAATGTCTTTATTATGACAACTTAACTTATAATTTGTTTTAACAAAGACACTGACAGGTTAGGTTGTCTTGGTTAATGCTGAGCCCTACACAGCTGCACAGTCCTCTTGTAAATGCTTTGACATAATTAAGCTAACTAAAGATCATACAGCACATTTTAATAAAAATGGACGTTTCAATAAATATTCAATTGGAACAACACAAAAATGTTGTACTGTGGTTCCAGTTTTAATACCCCTTTTAGCTGTCCACTTCCCATTCAGTTTGGTTTTTATCAAAGCTAATTTGCAAGCAATTACAAATAATTACAAATTCACATAACAGCATGATGCTGACACGGCAAAGCAGATTGCAATGTGACATTACGGTCATTGTTTTCATTTTAACCAAGGGAAAACCTAATCCATTATCTGTAATCTACCATAGTACAAGTGTTGTGTACATACAACAGGATAGTTAGTTTACATTACATTACATTTAGTCATTTAGCAGACGCTCTTATCCAGAGCGACTTACAGTAACTACAGGGATATTCCCCCCGTGGCAAGTAGGGTGAAGTGCCTTGCCCAAGGACACAACGTCATTTGGCTCGGGCGGGAATCGAACTGGCGACGTTCAGATTACCAGCCCGATTCCCTCACCGTTCAGCCACCTGACTCCTGACTCTAGTTAAAATCGACATGGACTTCCAAGGGATCATTCTCCTTTTATCTCTGTTCTGTCTCAATGGGATTATGCGAAAGTCTATTGTATGACAGATAGAGTGGAGATTCACAATTTTGGAATGCTGAAAGCTATGCCTGTCCAGGTTGCAGAGGGGTTCTGGGAGTACAGCCTGTGAGTACCAGTGTCGTTGTCAGGGCCAGGGCCCTTCACCCGGAGTGAAACTCCCAATACAGGAGACATTTCTCAAGGTATCATTGATCTGGGGGCAATGTGGTTAGGGGGGGGTTGGGTGACATGCAGAACATGCTGAAACAAGCATCTCCACAGCCCTGAGCGCCAACCGCAATATTTCATCATGATCCTTTTCCAATAGAGACTCAGAACCACAAACATGGGAACACCTGATTTACTACCAGTCAGAAAAAATGCAATTAGAAATATTGATAACTCAAATCTCTTTTCTGTTTGTATGGCCCTCCTGTCAGTAATAGTATAAGGTGCTGAACTTGGTGAGGTTCTAATATAAGCTCGTCTGCCTTCATACGCGTATGAACTTGAGTGACATTGCATTCTTAAACCAGAAGATTTAATATGATGTCAGCCCACCCATTTGCAGCTATAACAGCTTCAACTCTTCTAGGAAGGCTTTCCACAAGGTTCAGGAGTGTGTTTATGGGAATTTTTGACCATTCTTCCAGAAGTGCATGTGTGACGTCAGACAGATGTTGGACGAGAAGGCCTGGCTGGCAGTCTCCGCTCTAATTCATCCCAAAGGTGTTCTATCGGGTTTGAGGTCAGGACTCTGTGCAGGCCAGTCAAGTTCTTCAACACCAAACTCGCTCATCCATGTCTTTGTGGCCCTTACTTTGTGCACCTGAATTCAATGATTTGGATAGCTGAGTGAATCCTTTTGGCAATATAGTGTATATAGCTTCTGATTGTTGTAGTGTGACATGTGTCAATGCTTTTAAGAGCAGTCATATTTCCACTTACAAACCTGAGGTTATCTCTATTGTTTGTTTTGTTGAATTCATGATTGACCTGGTAACATATACATATGCACCATATGCATATACATTTGTGTCATTTCATGTTGACACAGTACAGCTTCAGAAAATACACACATGTCAAATGACAAAATGAAAGAACACATGGCTCAGTCATTTCAAACAGACTGAACACATTCCTGCTCCGTAACAAATCAGCAAGTGAATTCTTCTGAGGCGTTCTTTGCCACGGTAAATTTATTACAGAGGCACTCCCATCAATTCATGTGAGAGTCATGCGACATTTACAATTAGTACACATATTCAGTTTCTTAGCCCCCAAGGACTGATGTGCATGAGAAGGGCAATTATATGTGAATATGTGGACAATTAAAATAAATTGCACTAATTGCTTCAATCATCAATCAATTTTTTGTTCTTTATGGAGCCCTATAATAGTGGGTTTGTTTCTTCTGCACTGGTGAAGGCCAAATGTGTGAAACGCATTTTAGTCCATTTGCACTTGAGTGCTCAAAAGCTTTCTTTTATCAGCGGCACACTAAAATGAACATTTTCAATGCTGAACATTTGAATATTTATTTTTGTTTTCTTTCACTGTGCACACAGCATTCCGTTCTCCAGTCGGATGCATTCTACATTCAGCCTGCTTTTACTCCTTGCTGTTGAGTGAATATGATAACCCGCGTCTTGGCCCTCCTAAGTATATTTTCACAGAGAAGTACATTTCATTGGAATGGTTTTTGCAGCATCTGTAAACAAAAATTAACTTGGCTTTTGTGACTCTTAAAAAAAACAGTTTGAAAGGATTTTTATGTTGCAAAACATCACATCAAAAAGAAAAGAGGTGGTACTGTTTGAGCTGCTACAAGGTTAGACTGAAACACCTCACTAACTCGCAATGTCCCTGACACCTCAGTTTGGTGGCACAACGGGAAGGTGCAGCTGTTTGGACAGCGACCAGGATGCAAATGGATGACAATAAGAAGGATATGAGCGAGCACTAAGCTCTGGTGGACCCCACCTGGTGCTCATCAAGCCTGGCCTTTTCATCAAAGTGTCCGGGTCTCTCAATCTGCTAGAATGTACGAGGACATGGATGGGTGTTCAGTGCCTTTCGGCATCGCCTTCACACCTCCCTCTACGTGGCAGTGAGGAAGACCCTTGTTCAATCCTGACGAACAAATAACTCCATCAGCCGCTGAAATGATTTTTAATAACTTTTTCCATATATAAATATATATTTGTTATCATCATAATACTTACATTTACATGACATATATATATTTATTTAAACTATGGTCTTTCTGTATAATGAGTTTGTCTGGGAAAGCGTTATGCGCTGGTGGCTCTGAGGATTTCTTCAGGTCTAACACCACATCCTGCCTGTTATCACAGAGGACATTAATCCCCTGGACCTCAGCGCCTCCACTCTCGCTTCACACAAATTAGTGACTGCCTGATAAGGATGCCCTGGGGGGGCCCTGGCCTCGCAAAGGTCTGACTGCCATTTCAGCTCATCAGAGGTGTGTCCTGACCCCTCTGGAGAAGAAATGCTTCAGCTCGTCACTTCAATGCAGAGAGTTTTCTTCCCTCAGATATCAGTCTGGTGTCTGGTTTGCTCCAGAAAAAGATTGAAAATGTTTTCATCAGCTACAAACCTTGAATCACACAGAAGCCAGAAAGTTAGATTTCACATGTAACTGCCAACGTCCCCAACCTTTCAATCACATTTTGACAGAATTTGAGAGAACTCCAGGTGTCCTGAACTGTTCATTGCACAGACTGTAAAATATATTATAGTATATCTGCTGTGAAACCCATATATGCACACAAACCATTCTCTTACAGAAACGTTGGTTAATGTTCCACTCAACACACTACACAATACACTACAGGCCCAATTCTCCTGTCACCTCATGAAGTGCCGGCCTCAGTGAACTCAAGTGGAGCAGATATTGTCAGCTGAGTGAACAGTTAGAAGTGATGTTTTGCGATGTCATTGTACACTTGATCTGTGCGTTTATGTTTCCGGTACTTCTGGAAAAGGTCTGGGCTACAGATTGATGTATGTTTTTCTCCAATTAAGTTTTCAAGTTCTGACTAATGTTAGGTAACTAAAAACTTTAACTAAACTAAAAACTGTCTTTTGTACGTTGCATCTATTTTTTTTGAAGAAACTAAGTCTACATTTTATCTTTAAAACACTGGATTGAACATAAGGGTGTGTGCTGTAGATGTACTAACATTACACGGAATACTATAAGAATCAAGCCATCTCAGCCAAATGTAACACATTGTAAATATAGTTTAACTGTTTTTACGTATCTGTCTCAATTATACTACAGAAACTGTATGCTAGTTTTAGTTTTTTGATTGGCATTCACACAGTCTCATGTATCGGCTCAGTGTTTAGGCCCCCTGACTTCAAATTCCCTGGCAGGGAATCTGAATCTGGATTCCGGAATCTGCAGTCCATCTCCTTAACATCACTAGGAGGTCTGGGAGGTTCCCAGACTCACAATGATCCTAATACCACGTCCTGAGGGAGGAAGGAGAGGAAGGAACCAGACAGAGAGGACATGCTACATGGATTCTAAAGTGGACTCCAATACAGGGGCACAAAAAAAATACCTCTCTTCAGAGTCAAGGCACTGGGCCCACTGCTGCATGTCATAGCTCTGTACCCACCACCACGTTCAGATTTCCCTCTGGCCTCAATTTGTCAGTGGGGATTGTATAAGTGTCAGGAGTTCCCCCCCTCATGCAGCCCCTGCCTTGCTATGTGACAGAAGCCTGGATAAACAGCTGCAGTGAAGCCATTCTAATGCCCACCCTCCTCTACTTAGAGCAGAATAATCACTGTCAAACAGTGCATCGTCTGCTCCTCTCACTCACCCATTGCGGTGGAGTTGCTCCTGGGTGTTGCCATATCATGTCCAGCATGTAAATAGACAATAACATTTCCATCTGTCTGGTAAACTAGCAAGCCCAGCCGTCACCTCAAATCACCCCTCATTGGTTTGGTTCCACGAGTTAATTTCATGATGCACACCTGTGCTTGCTGTTGATGCTGCTCATGCTCAATTCTGTGGGTTCAATGGTCTTCGGAACATTTAGAAAATTGGATTGAACTGTCAAAAAAGAGAAATGGGGAAACTCTTGATTGAAATCTACATTCAAAGACCCTTCCGCATATTAATGGTGTACTTCAATACACCAAATTGAAGAGACAACTTTCATGTGGCCGTGAGTAGTTTATTCAAACAGGCTTTTGAAGGATACAAAATCTGCTTTGATGTTCAGCATACTGATATGAATCAGAGGAGGTAAAGAAGGCAACAAAGTAAATCACGCCAAAACAAAAATGCAATTGGTAGGACTGAAATCTTACTTAAACTGCTGTAAAAACACATAATCTTGATGGGCAATATGTAACAAGACTGATTTCATGATGTATCATGCAAAATGCAAGATCTGCTCTACAGAATCAAACCACTAGAACAACTTGCCAGTCCAATCAGTGCACAGGGTTTCCCCAAAAGGGACTGTAAGCAGGAAGTAATGTTAGCTTGTAAGTAGTCTAGTTATAGACATGCTACATTGTTGTAGAATTGCTGAAGAGTGGTAGTCCTCACTGCAGTGCAGATATGACAGTACTCCCATCTATACAGAACTTATTAGCCAAAGTAATCAGCCACCCTGCTGCAAGTAATCAATGCAGACAGGAGCATATGGTCACCGCTTTGATTGGTTTTCTGTTGGGATACGACCTGCATTATAAACCTACAGCCAGTCAATGCTTGGCACATACTTCATGCACAAGTGATTGCTTTTGGGATGCTGACACTTATAATGACAACTTAGAATCCATTTCAGTGTTGTCGGAGAGAAAGTTGGAACACAAATAGGCATTTTCTCTTATAAAGAGAGTGGTTATTTTCAGTGTTGTGGAATCAAATCTATTTCTCATTAGGAAGGCTGTGTTTGAAAAGAGTATTATGCAGAATATCCCTGGGACTTCTCCTTAATGTAAAAGCCGATGGCAGTTTTATTTTCACTGGCTTAACTTCAAAAGTTGAGCTCCACAAAATGTTACTTGTGTAGTGTTATGCTCGTCCATGAAATGCTTACTCTCCAAACTGATGAATTACGTTTGGTGTAGGTATCATCTTTTTCAACTCATTTAAGAAAAGGTATTAACAGGTCATTGGAATAGATGAAAGCTCTTGCTTGAAGTAAGAGATCAAGTCATTCTAATTGATTTTTGTTTTGTTACATTATCGATGTTTAAATGATCCCAGAATCCTCCTCCTGTTGACACTTTGAACCCGAATTACTTCAAAGGAATTAGATGACAGAGGAATATTGGTATTCTGTCTATTTTTTATCAAAGACATAACATCTTGTCTGGACCAGGACAGAACAGGCTATTTTTCTGCCCCTACTGTGCAAATTAGCAAGAGAGCGAAGCGGAACAGAAGTGAAAGTATCCTTTGCTTTTCACAAACTCAGACATTCATGGTAAGATTGGAGTAGGCTAGCTGTCACCAGCATCAACAACAGCACCTTCTGAATTTTCAAGTTTTTGAATAACCTGCTGCAAATACTGGCAGAATGTCTAACTGACAAGAAGCTAATTATACCTCAAGTCATTGTGATAAATTAATTACAATAATTGAATCTTTTTAAGGTCCGACTAGTCTTGTGGTGGTTCCTCTCAGTCTGACTTCAACATCACTTTAAAAACCCTAACATATCTAGGAGCAGGAGGAAATAATCTGCCTGTGGAAACTGCATACGGAAACGCTGGTACGTTCTTTGATCTTGGTTAGTTGGACTGGTTTTGAGACAACACCTGACCAAAAACATATTTGGAAAGATTAGTCGAGCGAGGTTGTTATCTTCCCTCTCCATGTTGACGCCTTTCACAGCACCAGAATCTCAATGCAGAAGCCGACACAGGGAAACAGTGTACTCTCTGCCAGGACTACACAGACATCATTCATTTGACATTGAGACGTCTACACACATCAAGGCCCCCCTTATATTGAAGAGCATGAAAAAAGATTTTCTTTGTTGCTTTCCAAATATGATAGAATTGTTTTAAATGAAATGTCTGCTTTTTATTTATTTTTAATCATCACATATTAGAATTTCATTAATGTCATCGACTGGAAGTATGTAATTGGCATACAGTGTAAGATCTTCACAGCAGTGATCCAAGTTAATTTAGGGACATCAGGTGATTTGTTTTGATCTCAGTCTAGATACCGCATTCTACTATATCCTCAAATATTTTTGGAAGAAAGGGAATCTTGTTCTCTTGATGCTTTGTTGTCGTGGTTACACACAGACCCAGGAAGTCTCCTCCCCAGTTATTTACCTTGAAATGCACATCACAACAGAACAATGTTGTGCCGGTGATATGTATGTCCAGCACGGCTGGGCAGAAAATCCCAAATCAAATTTCAGCAAGACAGAGTATGATCTTATCATGAACAGAAGGTAACGGCTTAGTGCAATTGTGCTGTGTTTTCCACAGAAGGGCTTAAAGAGGTTAAAATAGCACCAAAGAGAATTAATTCTCCAGACAGAAAACCCACATAATATATTTCTCAATGGAACATAAAAGTCAGTTCCAGTGCAAAATGATAGTGTTTGTCAGAAGACACAGTAACTTGAAGTATAGTGACACTGTTTTGCAGCAGATGACGGTGATCCCAATTTTCTAAAGACCATGTTAGACCATAATGAGACTTGCTGGTTCTCTGCGTAACTGCATCCAAATAGAAAGCAAATCAGTTCCTAACAAATCCTGTTAAAATCACCAGTCAACAAGTCCAAAAACTTGCAAGATGTTTTAAATAAAGATCTTTCAATAGTTTCTTGTCTGTCTGTCTTTTTTTTTTTTACTGTCCCCTAATGCAACAAAATGACACAAAGGATTTTCAGTGGCCTTTTCCAGAAGCAGTGCTTCCAGTTCAGGCCCAAGCTTTGTAGATCTCATTTGATTGTCACAGCTGATAGAGAATGTGGTGATTTATGCCAGCGTTCATTCAAGGAGCGTGAGATCAAACGCCCTCCTCCTACTCCTCCCTCTCTCTAACTCCCCATCTCTGGTTTCATGAGATCTACATCAGGACTACGTAGACAGAATTTCTGATAAGCAACGTAAATCAGGAGGTCAAACTCAATTCCTGCAGCAAAAAGAGTGCCAACATGATGACAGCTAGATATGATGCTACTGCATTTCGTTTTACATATTTGTCAAAACCATATGTAGGAAAATGTTGCTGATTGATTCAACTAGATATTTAGGTCCTGCTGGTAAACTCAGCACACAAGGTGTATTTTTAACATTTAAACAAGGACACATTTGCTCCAAGAAAGGTTTGCAGCACTCTATTGTGAACCGAATGGTCCAGCAAAAAAACACTCAAAATGCTACATCATTGCTAATCACAACATTTACACTTATACATTTACAATAAAACATTTACACGTATACATTTACATATACTCATTAACATAGGGCGAGGGGATATCTTTACACGCAGTAGCGTGTAAAACCAACCCTGTCATTTTCAGCTAACTTAAGACAGTAGAGACCCATCCAAGTAGCATCCTTAATATCAGTTGCTTGCCTGAACTTTCATTATTGTGATTTTCTAATCTACTTTTCAAACCACCAGGGAAATGGGACCTTGGCCAGGCCCCATGCTCATTAATTGAATAGCAGTGTGGCCAGACATGTAAAACATGCACGGATGATAATATAATCTATAATATAATACCATTGCTGTATATTCACATCGCTTACCATTGAACTGTTGCTTTGCGACTATGCTGTTAGAATGCAGTTCGGAGCCCTATTGTCACAATGATGCAGAAGAAGTCAGTCACGCGCTGACACAAAAGTGCAGCACTGTCCATTGAAATGCATTTTACACCAGTCAGTCTGCAGTGAGAATATCTCATGTCTCAAATGCCACCACAAAAAGAAATGGGGAGAGAAACAAAAATTCTGAATGTGTAATTCATATGGATAGGACTTTGTTGTGATTTACAGTGCGGATTTGTTACCTATCAGCTTGTTTATATGAATAGATTTGATTCATACATCATTTTAGAACTGCTAAAATCATTGTTGACATTTATGTAGACAAATGTGAATTCAATTAGCCAGTTTAAATTGGATTTGTTTGCCTCCATTCTGGTGGCAGGTGTCTATTTTTATTGGACGGTGGGAGAAAAACAAAAATCTTTGCTCTGTATTTGCTTATTCGTGTGAAAGATGTTGAATGAGAGTAGTGCCAAACCCTCCAGTTATGCACTACTTGTGCTTTGATTTGACAATTAAAAATGGAACATGGAACATTCCACTAGCTCTGTTATACATATGCATCCCAGGTTTACTAAGTTTGCTGACAAATTACTATTTAGCTTAATCTGAACACAGGCCCAGAAGGAACTGCAAAAAAACAAGGATACCTAAAGGAGACTTGACATGTAATACAGTTTACATGAGATATTGACCGGCCTTTCACGGATTCAGAGCATATACACAGAGCTGAGAGCTGTGCCTTTACAGCAGAACTGCTTGTTTGTATTCAGCAGTACAACAGGACCGATGAATGTACACAATAGACAAAGAAAACAACGGGTAAAAAACAAACAATTGCTTTAAATTTGCATATTTTTGCGATATGAGATGCCGAATACTTGCATAGTATATTAATAACTGCAATCATTATGCAAATGAACACACATTTGTGTGCATTTGTCGATGCAGCAGCTCTAGCATGCAATAAGAAATTCAGCTATAGAAAACAGCTGGCCTTGGTTCTGGAAACAGACACCTAGTAGTTTCTCAAAGAAGACATTCAAAGACCTCAGAGCGACAGGGACTAGAAACTCAACCCATAGACCTTATCTTATATTTACTGGACGGTGGTGTGTGTGTGTGTGTGTGTGTGTGTGTGTGTGTGTGTGTGTGTGCAGGGGGGGGGGGGGGGGGGTTATAGCATACAAAATGCAGTGGTGGCAACCAACAATGTCCTTTGGTAAACACAGGAGCCTTATCAGAAAATGATCCCCTGCTCTCATGCACTGAGGTAATTCATGGACGTGCAGGAGAAAGAGAAGACAAGGCGCTGACATTTATCTCCCCACATTACTGCTCACAGCCCTGGCTCTGGATCCTTGGTAGGATCCCTAATGGGAATTGCACCTGGAAAACTGCTCAGATAGATTCTTATTAGCAGATGCTACAAAGTGTATTTTGATCTTTCCATTATGGCAGATAATAGCATTATTATTTAACTGATTGTTGGGGTCAAATGGGGAAAATATATCCTGGATTCCATGTGGTACTGACATCAGAAGTAATTGATAACATCAGAGGAAGGTTAATTGGAAATGATATCAACTGATAAGACATACCAACACAAAACAGATGAAAACAATAGAATTTCTCTTGTATTCTCCTTACATCTGTTCATTGACATTTTACACTAACACAGTTTCTTCTTTTAGTTAGTTGTTTTGACACTGCAGGCTGGATCTTCTTTCTGCATTCTTCCCTGCAAGGTATAATCCCAGTAGTGACAGGAAAGACAATTCCCACCCAAGATGAAAATAATGAGAGCACAACTAGAAGAAGTGTGGGTGGGGGAGGGGGCATAGTTCTCTGGTTGAGTACAAGAGGGTCAAAGTTTGACTTTCAGGTCAGACTCTCCTTTGTCATAGTCACTTGTTCTGTGGTGTCAAAAAAAGCTCCATCTTCAGAAATGTCAGATGTGTCCTGTAGGTAACAGTCAAGTTTAGTCAACAGGGTTTGCCAGAACCTAACTTACGTAAGCATCAAGATATCCTTCATATTTCAGCTCTTGAATAAACACTGTTAACTGTATTCAGGTGAGCAAACTGGATTTAATATTTTCTTGGACAAATATGTAGTTTTTTGCCGTATTAAATTTGGTAATGCTTTCATGGATGCCATCATGGTTTGCTGACAATGTTTACCCTCACAACTTAAACCCAATTCTTGGTAAAAAGTCATGACAACTGTCAAAACATCTAACATCAAACTTCTTCTTCAACAAGCTTCTGAAGATAGGTACAGTGGGAAAACACAGTGGCCTCACAATGAGGATTCTCCTGTTGCTCGTTGTGTAGTCTGTGAATCAAACAGTCAACGTTACAAGGAGAGCCCAAGGCTGTGGTTTCACCCCGTTATGGGGTTATTTGCCGACCACTGTAAAGCCTGCTCACTGTGAGGTATGTTAGGCTGCTGTTGTTGGGCCGTCCTATCACAACTCACACCCGGGGGCACGTTACTGCTACACTACACAACCAATGATTGCCAGCCATCTTTCTGAAGGTAAAACAAAAAGCAGTTGCAGAAACTGAAATGGTTTGTGGTGTCACAACTAGCGTGTAATGACCCGTATCATAATGGACTTTATTTCTCCTCTTGAGTCTCCTCCGCTTGTGTTCTTACTGAATGTGGCCTGGGCTAATCAGGCTCACATCTAGGAGGAGGTCAGTGCTGTGGGGCTTATGGAGATAGGATCTGGATGTACTACCCAGGCTATAGAAGGCTTATCACACCCTGCAGATACTCTTACACACTGCTGTAATTTGTCTTTAGAAGTAACTTTTATCCCACACTGGAAAAATGACACAGTGCTGAAAATAGAAAGCATTTCTCATTGCCGAAAAGATGAAAAGTAAAAACATAATAAAGGAAATGCGGTAAACATAATACCAGACGTGAAATGGTTTTGCTGACTGTCAAAGGAGACATAATGTTTAGGTGCATAAATTTAGCAGTCAGTTTCGTGTACTAATGGTCTTAGAACAAGTCACTGAATAGTTAATGAATATTTATAATTTGATTTATTGATACCTACAACATGAATTATTAAACGTTTTTTATAATGAAACAGCTTCATGCATCTATAAATGTTCTGCTAACGCAGCCCAGTAATAAGCACCTTGTTACATTTCGGTTTAGGGTTTGGTAATAGCTGGTGAATTAGTTTCAAATGTTTGGATGTAATGTCTACATATAGTATGAGGGTTGTTTGTTTTACAATTTGCATAACAATAATATTGAAAAGGTAAAAGTTGTATTTGAAAATGTGTGTGAGCCAAAGATTATTCTTTACCTTGAATGCAATCACAACCCATTATCCCAGTGGTCAGACATACATTTCCCTGCACTTTTGCCATCATGCTGTCTGCCCAGTATTTAAAATGTATTTCAAAAAGCTTCTAGGAATGTAACAGAGAAAAAACAAAGCTTTGGGCTGAAAAGTGTCTTGAAAGTGCTACCTAAGACTAGTGACATGACAGCTGCCACCTGTTAGCCTCTGATTGGCACCCCAGCAGAGAAGCATGGCATCTCTGACAGACTGCAGACGGTCACTTGAGACTTTTCATCCAGTGATGTACATGTCTGCTTTTCCCAGTAATCCCAGAGGCTAATACTGATGGGCTGTGCCACTGGAACGGCCTGCTATTTTCAGCAAAACATTGATCTCATAGTCTAAGGGTTTCCCCTCAGTATTCTCACTAGTTTAAAGGGTTCAAGTGTGGTAGAACCTTAAATTGTGTTAAAGCAAACCAGGGGAATCTGGTTTATTTGCAACAAAGTGGATGTCAGTCTATAAATAATGCAGCTTGTAACTAGGGCTCTTTAATGAGTCCCACAGCTAATGAAAACTCTCATCGCAAAGAAAGAAGCAAACACTAGATATGCTTCTGAATTATAAATGATGTTTGCTTTAACACAATTTAAGGCATCAATTGTGAAAATACACAAGGAAATAGTGAAACTATGTTCCCAATAGACAGGAATGAGTTTCAGTACCAAGATACAGAAATAAAACAAATCTTTTGCCAAAGGGTAGGCTAAGATTGAGGTCAAACTAACCATTGAAGCCTTAGCTTGTTGTCTGACGATATTGAGGTGGAGTGTACAATGTACAATAATGTGGGTTTACAATTTGTGACAATAATCCCTGGCATGGGTTTATTTTACTTTAAAATACCAATAGCGAAGGTTACTATTTCATTTTAAACTACTTGAATTTTCAAAAGATCTTTGAACACAGCGACGATGACCTAACTGACCATATAACAGCATGAAGTGAGTTGCGAGCCTCCTCAGTAAGTATTCCTGAAAATGACTGACACTTTTGATCTTCCTACAGAAGACATGCCTTCAGCGTTGGTAGCAGGTCATGCTGTGAGAGTGAATAGAATTCAGAATAGACCTGGAGAGGCAAAACTCACACACTAGAATTTTGCAATTTAAGTAGCACTCAAGCCCGTTTGAAGGTTTTATTCTATTATGTTGATGTGGTGTTGTCCTCTGGCCACAGCTAAGTATCCTCTGGTGAAGGATTTTCTTTGTCTTTCCGCAGGTTAACGTCACCCAATTAATTTATTTTGTGCATAGAGTTATATTTTCCACAACAATAACACACACACTAAAACAAAAGGGTCTGGGTGTAATCTCTTAATGAAAGTATTAAGGAGTAGTGACAAGAGGTCTAGGACTGCAGGCTTTGTGCTGTTTCTGTGACTCAACGATGCAAACCAGTGGGTGCCGGTGTCAGGGGCCTTGATCCCCTGCAGCTTCTGTGATTACACATAGAACAGGAAGTTTAAAGTTCATATACTGGCAGACACTACTCCTTTAAAGTTCATATACTGGCAGACACTACTCCTTTAAAGTTCACATCAACATCGACAAAAGAGAGAGGAAAAAGTCATTTGAAGTAATGATGCCCTGTTCTCTTTTTAGAACCTAAATTTGACAGGTCTACTTCCTAAACAACCATCTAACATTAAAGACATCATGACAGACTATCAAATAGTAAAGGGTACAGTAACAACATTTTATTTTAAAGCATAAACTCACACCACATGAGTTTAAGGGAAATACTGCATTTTGTTGTAAAAATCCAACACCTGTTTGAAGCTAATTACAA
Organism: Hypomesus transpacificus; assembly: GCF_021917145.1. NCBI lineage: Eukaryota > Metazoa > Chordata > Actinopteri > Osmeriformes > Osmeridae > Hypomesus > Hypomesus transpacificus. The sequence goes on along the minus strand of NC_061074.1, from coordinate 12,494,182 downwards.
TTTTTGTCTCTGGAAAATAGGTTTGAGTTGTATAACTATCATGAGGTTACAGGGAAAATCTCTATTTTCATGAAAAATGGGTCATAATACATTATTATTTCCAAACACTTTGTTCTATGTGATACTGACAGGTAAGGGTTAGACTCATGTTGGCCTTTTCTTACATTGAAAGGTGTAAAAAATGTGTAGTTGACTAGCCAGTACGGTTGAAATATGATTATTTGGACCAAGTCTTTCCTACAACTGAAAACGATTCTGATTTGAACCCACCAAGATTCGAAATCATGAGAACGAAGCCTGTGATTCCATAAAATTGATTTAAATGCGTTTTTAGGGGCAAAACAACAGCAACAAAGTGCCAAGCCAGTACATAGCTGTATTGTATAGTGTAAGGCATGGCAACTATAGCCTGGGCTGCATGTAAGGCTCTCAGATTGCGCCTCTGAGCTCAATCTTTGAATAGCACAATGAAAATGCTGAGACAAGGATGAATGACCTAATCTTATTTATTCCAAAAGGTTATCCTTTCCTCCACCTCTGAGGCCCCAGTCCTGGTCTGGACCACCCAGGGGCCTGTCTTCCATGCATAGGCCCAGCAACAGCATGCCCTATTTAACTAGACATTTAGAAATGTCACAGGCATCAACAGTCAAAAGGTCCCCATAACCTGCATTTAACACAAACATAAATGCCACCAAACATGTCCTCCCGAACACATTGGATTTTACGTAACAAAAACGGATCAATTTAACTCCTATATCCTCATTTGTCTGTAATGGTGTGAATTAGTCATCTTTACACAACATAAGCCAGATCAAAGCCATCTCATAGTCAGCTGTAATGTAGACTAAGCACGCTTTACACAGCTGTTGGCAGAGCACTATCTTAAACCTATTTACACAGAGGAAAGCAATCGGGCCTTTCGCTGGTTATGAACACAGCTATTGATTGGCTGATGTGCTATCCTTGGGCTCGTCTGTGAACCTCATCATTTATACCTCCAAATGGCCTATTGGTTACATTTCCCAGTCTGAGCGTAAAATTGGGCTCTAATGCTGATTATTTAATTTTGAATGACTGTATTGTCAGGCAGACAAATAAGAGCTGCATTTCTCGTTTCCCGCTGGTGCAATCAACTGTCAGTAGAGATCCCCACCGCTCTCTAATTTCTCCCGCCATGACTACGCCTCTCTAGAACCCTCGGGAGGACAACTTACTGACTCCATCATCAGGATAACAACATCCCACCCACTGTAAACTAGTGGGTGGTGCTGCTACATTTATACAGTTGTCGCCGAGATAAACCTGCCACGACGTGACAGCATATTCATAAAGTCTGTTTGTGAAGAATTGACCTTTAGATACATGACGTGTTCTCCCTTCCCTTGTAAACCTGACATCATTCACTATGCTGTCTGGACTCACTCTTCGAATCAGTCTATAAGTCCTCTGCTTTTGGGAAGACTGTTCTTGCTGAACAATGGCACAAGAGGATTAATGCCACACTGCAATGTCAATAAATCTATCTAGGTCTTCACACAAATGTTACACCTCAATTCTAGCAATGCAACAGACACCTTCCCATGTGCCTGGAACAATAGGGATGAAAGCAAATCACTTTGTAATCTCACAGTACAGTTTAAATCATCTTCAGCTTGATGTTTGACAATCATGCAGAGGCCAAACAGGGAGGGCCTGATATGAAAGTCAAATGCAGTTTAGTTTCAAGCTTACATTTCAAAATCTGGACACAAAATCTGAGGGAGGCCTAGGCCTAATCCCTGGCCGTTGCCTAAAAGTAGTGTGAGTTGATTTCATCTGCGACTGCCCCTCGAAGATTTACTATTTAATTGAAAGTAATTTATGTAACAAATGAGGTCCCTCCTGATGTCATACATTGGATGCTTTGAATGCAGCATCTCAAGAAAGAATTTTAGACCATGAACTTCCTTGAGCTTTTACTGGCAATTAAAGGAAATCAGACCAGGTTGGGACGCTCTGCATTAATCAGTCAACTTGAAGGGCTGGTTGTTTTCAGTTGGAGTTGCAAGGCCAAGAGGTAATTTGAATAGACACACTGGGCATGCTAATGGATGTCTCTGCATCATTACCTCAGCATGCAGGGCTGAAGGAGTATTATTGAATAGATCTTTCGATCACTTCATTTATTTCTGTCTGACTCTCTCAAGGCCTAAGATACTCTCTCCTAAGCGAATGCTCAGACACTGTGTATCTAAGGGCATCCAATTGGATTTCCTGTTTCGCGTGATACAATATAAATATTATCCTCTGAACGCCTCATTTACCTGATCATGGATGGGTTGTGTCCTGGTAAAATGAGAGGTCCCTTTCTGAGGTGCTGTAAATTACAGGATGATTGATAGCCTTTGAATGGAGGTTGAAGCTTCCTGTGCTTATATATGACAATAATTTGGGATTCCCCATACAAGTCATCAAGGGGGTTAGGCCAAGAATCCCAGCTGGTCAAATTAGCTTTGGATGAGGAACAACCTAATAATACCCAATCCTTTTTGTAGTTCACTATTTTAGAATTGTATGGGAAATGTTGGGTTGAAAAGCATCAGGATGTATGCAGGACTTGTATCCCCTAACCTGTAGAATAACATTCTCTTACTCATCTTCTCTGATGAACAGCCAAGCACAGGAACAATAAAAATATCTTGCCCGCTGATCTCAGGGTTTCTTGGGGATCCTGATGTAAGTGTATTAACTGTGATGCAACAGTAAATATGGCACAGTTCAAAGAACGTGCTGTAATGTTTTATCGTTTTTTTTTTGTGATGGTATCACAAGACAAATATGAATGCCTAAAGAAAAGACTAAACAAATTGTATTATTTCATATGTGACTGACATCTGTCAGTAACATCTGGATAACCATTTGGACAACATGTAGAATTTAAAAAAGGATGCTGACATGCAACATACCGGATCGGACACAACAAGACAACTGCGAGATTCACAGACAACAAAACAAGGAGACTTGAAGGTTAAATACTTCCCCTCGCCTCTATCCTCCCTGTTTCTAATTATCGAGCGAGAGGGTGAGAGAGCAATGCTGGTGATTGTGGCTGCCTGGTTGCTACAGCAGGAGCTAAATCTGCTCTGTCGGTTATAATAATGAAAGTAACCAAAGCCATAGGCCTTTCTTTGTACACAGTGCCTGTAGACGTTGGCTCCTGCTGGGGAGCACATACTCTCTGTTCCACGTGTCCATTTAACTAATGACACTCTTTGTAAAGGTATTCAAGCCATGTTCTTTTCCCCATCACTGAACAAGACGTAGCAATCATTGGACTTGTTGACTTGATCAGTAAATGCGTATGGGTTGCACTCTGATGTGGAGACAAGATTTTTAATCAAAGCTCTATTATATTATAGCTCAACCAAAGCAAATGTGTGAATATATAGTATATATTTGTATATCCAGCAAGGACTGTATGCCTTTAGTAACTGCCAATCCACATCTTTTACACCATTCACAATTTTCTGGAGTTTTTCTTTTTATTCTGGCTGCTACGATTAAATCTGCAGATTCAAAGAGTATGAAAAAAACAAAGGTATCCACAGACTTTACATGTTCTAGCTTTTGTTTTAATTAAATTTTGAAGCAATTTAACTAAAAAATCCCCCCCAAAAATCTGTTTTTGTTGTCCTCTAGAACATCTAATTGTCGCCATCATGTCTTATGGTACAGGAGTAGTCGTCAAATGCACATCCAGCTGGGTCTGTTTACAAACTGTGGCTGATAGATAAGCTGCTACTTGTTGGACACATTTCCAGGTTTCATCCAGCGTTCTTTGCTCTGGCTTTCCATCAAATGATTTGTGCCATCCACTGACACTATATGATAGCTTACACAAACTCCCATTGTGCCAGGAAGCACCAGTCACTACTGGGAGAGTGTAGGGGGGGAGGGGGGGGGGGGAGCTGTCATGAAGATATGTCAAAGGCACAATCACACAAATGCAAAAAAGAAGAATGGGACATAAGAAGTATTTTGTGGCGATACACGTTTGTACCAAACCCGAAAAATTCATTTTATTTAAAAAAGCTGCACGAGTACTTTTACCAAAGACTTTCTTCAAGGGGAAACCACTCTAGTAAAGTAGTTACTGATAAATAAGGTTTAACATTTAAAATATGTTCCAGTAAGATGAAAGTTAGACATTTGTCAGTACCTGGCTTTGATTAATAAGCTTTGTTGATGGCCAAGACGATGTCCACAAGATCAGGTATGAATTTCAAAGTGCACAGAAGCTTCAGAACTCTTGAGTTAATGTTGAATTTCAGTGGGATTCATTAAACAACAAAAAGGTGTGTATCCTCAATCTGCAGATCTTCTTGTTTATTGTGATGTGTTCCTCTTCTATGTGTGCCAGGGTCTCCTGTCTAGCTGTATGCGGACGGCACAAAACTAGAAGCTGTTTCATTTTCCCTCCCCTGAATTCATGTCCTAGATACATGAAAAATCTGATGGAATTCCTGTTCAGAAAATACACACACACACACACACCTACCTCCATGTGAGATTCCACATACACATTTTACTGTCATTTGAAGCAAATCTATATAAGAAGATGAGCATTTTCAAAGCTGTTTGGTTGATTATAACCAACAGATTATTTGGGAAGTATTGTCCTCAGGTGTTGTGAAGGTTCCAAGCCCATTCTCCACCCTGTGATGTTCCTTTTCTAAAGATTAGGCTCAGAAGAAAATCGTCTTCCTCAATGGAAGAGGGGAAGAAGAGGACGGAACAGATACAAAAACACTAAGTATGTGTGGCCAATCAGCTTTCTACCTTGCTTGTGCCTGATGTCCCTCAGGGCACGTTGAACCAGGCGCAGTTAAGTCCTCCTTCTCCCCCAGCGCCTGTAATACCTGCATGATGAGAGCCAGGGCGCTGGCAGCCGCAGCAGTCACGCTCCTCTCCCACTCCCCTTCCTCACCCCCCACCTCACCACCAGCCCAGCCCAGCCTAGCTCTCCCTGGCTCTCACATGCACACACACGCACGCACGCATACAGATTTCCAGCGTGAAGCTCTTTGGAGCCACCTACTGCATCCCTCATTGAACGGCACAGTTCTTTACAGCCACACACAGAAAGGAGAGTGCAGTCGGTGGAGGAGTAGATGACAACATCGGATCAGCCTCTGAATAGACGACGGCAGATGTCTTTGGAGCTCCGAAACAACTGCATCTGGTGTTTCTGTGTCCATGGTGGCAAAGCACACATCCACAGGAACCCACAGAGCATTAGATGAATCATTTCCTCACTCAAACTATCATGCACGGACCCTTATTTAAAATTCGATATCTATTTTCTAAGCAGAACCCTCTCAAGCCCATTCAGTAAAAGCACGATCTGGTCTCCTAATAGAGGACTACCTTTGTATGTTTGTGATCTAAAAGGATATACTGCAAAACACAGCGCACACTGTAATCGACAACCACCCACTCAGTGACCAAGACCCAGCTGAACAATGACAGAACATCTCAAGGTGGATCAAGGTGGGTGTGCAGGTCAAGATTGAGCTGGCAGTGTAAAAGTAAAGGCACACGAAACAACCCCCTTCTCAAATGGCATTGTGTGTTTTGAGGAGCAGCAGTGTCTACAACCAGGTCAATATTACAAATATCCCTCAGGTGTGACAAACATGGGCTATATTATCTGTTTCTCTCAGCTGTGTTTGCACAATCGAGCCAGAAGCGGGTACCAGGAACAGACGCTAGAACACGAACAGCAGCACGACTCCCATTCAGCAGGGGAGAATGGCGGAGAGACGAGTGAGGTGAGAGATCCTTCGTGACAGGTACTGTGGTAATTCACTGTGAAGCCTGAAGGGTCTGGGCCTGCCATGTGGAAACGTCCGGACAGCACAGTAATAGCTGGACATCTTGAGCGGCAAGGTATTGCGTAAAAGGAAACACGAGGTCAGAACCCAACATCCATTGTGATAAGGGTTGAATCATCTCACAACCTCTTTGTAACCTCCCACTAAATTCATGGAAATGTGGGCCTAAGAATGCTTCGTAGGTTAGATGTCTCTCTGGCAGAGTAACAGCTTTTACAAAGACATTGAATAATACATGATTACTTCTGATGCGATGCATTTTGAATGCTGCCTTAGGTGCTTACATGGTATTGCTCTTAAACTGGGGTGACTTTCATTTAGGGGAAAGCTTAAAGAAAAAAAACAGACATGCTTTCCATGACATGGATGTTTTGGAATGAATCCAATTATCTATCAATCTGAAACAAAGTGCAGACCATCCTCCACCCTTCTCATTAAATTGACATGGCTGTCCACTGTGATTATTGCTTTGGTGCACACACCAATTACTGCAGAGACAGTTCTTTGTGTGTTTTCATTAATACCGAATGTTGTTGGCACAGTGGCAGTCATTTGTTCCAGTGCATAGGTAAATCATGCAATTAATCCATGAATAGGTCCTAGATAACTAATAAAATGGAAGTCATTCTTGCATGAAATTTGTTGACCCTGTAAGTTTTGTTTGGGTCATTTACACAATGTTAATTTCTGTAATTTATCAAGGGCCACAGTGTCTGTTCAAATATGCTCATATATTTCCTGTCTGTCACTTTACAGGCTAGCTTCGGAATGTAATTTCCCCGCATATTATTTTAGTTAGGGGATAGGGAATATGGAATCCAGTGGTGTTTAAACAGTTTCGAAATGCATTCAATGGAAGTTTGGTGACAGAAAGGGCAAACACAAAACATTTCAAACGGTCATCATTTGCCAGCCTTATTATGGTCATGACAAACCAGACATACATTCACTAAATTTTGATCTTACTAGTTTTCATATCAGTTTTAGGTAGACACTGGACATGCTTAGATCCTCATCATATTGGGGTAGCAATCGTAGGCTGTTGTAGATTAAGAGGTAAGGTAGTCTATAGGCGTTTATTTGTCAATCCCTTTGATTCTTCCACAGGCTCAATGAAAGGATCAGAAGATCAATTCTCCAAAGCTACCTAGATCCACTTCCTCTCTTCAGAGTCAGGATAGAACTGCATTCAGCTAGTGTGTAACCTTCTCAGCGCCAAGCTGATGAACTGCTCGAGGCAAGATGATTTTTCCACAGAATGCCCTTCCTGTCATGTAATAAATCAAATTTACAAGTCTTCCTCTCATCTACATGATGTAACATATAGGTATCTGTTAGACACACTGTTTTTGTTAGAATTAGTTTAATGTGATAAGGTTTGCCGTCTAGTTGAGTTAACATTATCCACATAGATAAAAACTGGTTTAAGACATATACAGCAAAAAAACTAATAAATAACGTAGGTACAATGCTGTGGAGTTTAAAGGACATGTGGAAAAGAGGTCCACTCAGAGTCCAGAGAGAGAGGCTAGCTTCTCCTAACATGTCAGAACGTTCCTGGTTGTGGTCCACGGCCTCCAGTACCGGCCGTCCTCTATTCCCAGCAGGTGTCCATCCTCCGTACGCGCACCCTCTGTTTGTAGTGGTACTCCTTCAGGTGCTTTTTCAGGGCGTTGGGGATGGGCAACACGTTGATGCCGTCGTACGTGGTCCGGCTGCTGGTGACGGCTCTGCAGATGTGCTGCAGGCTGAAAGGCTGGCTCCGGTGGATGGGGTTGGACAGCAGGGGCTCAAAGAACATGCAGGAGTTGGGGTCCTTGTAGTGCTCCAGCAGGCCCGTGACGGTGGGCGCGTGGAACACGCTGGGGTCGTGCACGTCGAAGCTAAAGTTGTGGTTCCACTGCTCGATGCGGGCGTGCAGCGAGCGTCCGTAGCGGCGGAAGCTGACGGAGAAGAGGTAGTCCTCCTGGGCGGAGTCCCGGAGGAGGAAGGTGCCCTCGGGTTTGCCCTCCAGGAGAGTCTCTGCCTCGTAGCGGTCCATCACGCCCCAGTAGCAGGGCAGGTTAGTGATCTGCAGCAGGTCCGGCACCAGACAGTGGATGTAGTCGATCTGAGTGTGGATCCGATAGCCGTCCTGGACTTTGGGACTCTCGGTCAGAGGGTGGGCAACGCTGGCGGGCAGGCTGCTCGTCGCAACCTCCGGGTCAACCAAGGGGACGGGGACCGCGTCGCAGGCAGGGGTGGAGGCTGAGACGGAGACGGAGACGGAGGCGGAGACGGCAGCCGAGGCTGAGGAAGAGGCCACCACCTCGTCCAGGGTGTCCAGGCAACTCTGCAGGAGGAGCTGGTGCTGCTGTTGCTGCCTCTGGAGCAGCAGCTGCTGCTGCTGGTGAACGGTGGCCCGCTCATCCCCAGCCAGCTCGTTCATACCGTGAGCCAGCTTGGGGCCCAGCTTGTACAGAGGATTGATCTGGGCCGTCACCTCGAAGGTGTGGATCTCTGCGTTGGGCGGTGGCTCCACGCCCTGCTCGATGCTAATGCGCCTGCGCTCTCGCAGCCTGTCATCCACGTCCTCCACCGCGGCGGCCATGTTGGAGGTGGAGGGGCTGCTGACCACCTGTGTGTCCAGGAGAGGAGGCTGGGAGATGGGAGCCGTGTGCTGCTTGATCAGGTACCACTTCTGGGCCAGTTCGGAGTCCGCGGGGAATGGGCAGTCATCCAGCATGAGCTCACTGAGGTGGATCTTGCGGCGCGATGAGGTGGCGGAGGGCGTGAGGACCTGTGGGATGGCTGACGCACTGTGGGTCTTTATGGGGAAACACTGCCCCATGGCATCTTGGATTTTTTGACGGAGAGTGCGACCGCCACCCGCCCCCCTGCCTTCAGCCTCGCCAGCGAGTGGCAGCTCAGTGGCCTGGCCATTTGTCCCCTGTCTCGACCGGACAGTCCCCCTGTCCTGTCCCATAGAGGCAGAGGGGTCCAGGCTCTGCCACCTTGTTCCCTCCCTCAGGGGCGAGGAGGAGCAACGATCCCTCGACTCCAGACCGTTCAGTAGCTCTCCATACTCAAAGCCGTCGCTGACAGGGCGCTCAACAGTTGGCTCGTGGGATGTCAGGCCTTTTTTCTTACCCCGTCCTCCCTTCCGCCCCCCTCCAGCATCCCGTCTCTCCTCAGACCGGCTCTGTCTCACCTTGGGACGGGCACCCCGTTCCCTGTCTTTTCCACGGTCACCTGACTCTTTCAGTAATGACATAACTGTTTGGTGTGGAGGTGAAGGGATTCACTCAGTTTACAGAGAATAAGCTGGTTTGCTCCCAAAGGCAAGTATCCCGTTCAGAGTCTTTTAAGGGGCAATGCATAGCATTATGGTCCCTGCATCTCTGAATCTGAGGCTATAAAATAAAGAGACAGTTACAGTTAGATTACAAATAGTAATTGTCATCGAATTAAATTCTTTAGATATGAAGCGTCTAGAAAGGGTACATTTACACTTTTTTTTTTGTAAAGCTAACTAATCAAAGACTTTTCGGGGTCGTATGTTTCATTAGTTTTATTGATGATACACAACTTGTTATTATTTTAATTCTGGTCATCATTAATCTTTTAACCAACATTTAGATGATTCCCAGATAATCTACTTAATACTGAGTATAAAAATCGGGAAGTACACATTAGCTAATCTCTAGCTTGCTAACCTGTTTAGGCTGCTAGCATGCTGTTGTGTTGACTTTTCCCGTTGTGTTGTTACTGTATTTCAATGTAACTCCTTTGCGTACCTACCTTTAAGCTAATTGAGTATGTCCAGTGGAATATATAACTAATTATGAACAGATTAGACTAATTTGCTTTCAACTCCTCTTCGTCTATGCTATTGTCCTGTGTTCGATTGCTAGCAAGTTGGTTAAAATCAGGAAGAGGAAGTACAAGAATACGTTTTCATAATAAAAGTTCATATAATGTAATATAAAGTAAAAGTCAAATGTCCTTGACTAGTCTGCATTTTTTGTATAGTAGATTCAGTCCCCAGAGTAAAATTGGGACTACGTGTATTATGATATTTTTATGAACATGACCACAAAGAAGCATGAGTTGAGTAGCAAAAAAAAATTACTCTTTATTTGGACTGTCTATCTGAGCAAAGCTGCAGTTCAGATCATTCAAACATAACATGTGACAGTAAAAAAGTAGTTTTTAAGCATGGGATGCAAAATGTTCATTCATAAAACATTAGAAAAACGTTTTGGGGTGGGGCATTAGTATTAAATATAAATTTTACAAGACAGAGATGCAACAAAGTATACAACTGACTTCTTATTGACTATGCCAGGCAGGAACATGAACACCATCTGAAGGTCCAGGACAAAGTGTCTTATATGTACTGAATGACACACAAGCTATGTACCTCATAACTCTGCTTGGCAAGAAAATATTACCCCGAACTTATGAAGTGTATTTTCAAACCAAATTCACACATCACTGGAATGTAAACATACGGTAAACATATTCCTTGGCCTGTTGTTAGTGTCGAGTTATACTCATAATCAAATATATCACAGCTCAGACTGGAAATGTCATTGCCCACCACTCTTCATTAGACTATGGAGCTCCCAGAGTCTATTTTGCAGGCTTAAAGAACCCTGTCCTACACATTGGTAGCATCCAACCTGTATAATCATTTCAGGTACGCTATGCTATGGTACATAGACCAATCAAATTAGACTCTGAGCCATGTAACATGTACTTACTGTACAGTGTTGGCCCAACCAATTTCACACAATAGCTTAGATAAGAGAAAATTGACTAACTATATCTGAAATATGTAGATGTTTTCCCCTCCAAATATACTCATCTCTCTTTGTGGACAAGAAATCTGATGTAGTCATCAAGTCAGATATGTCCTAGAGCCAGCTCTGAGGATACCTGTGACTTGAAAACTACTCAGGCTCAGTACCCAAGCAGAGACGGAAGAAGCATGGTTTGTGCCTCTCGGACTAGACACCTCGCGTTATCAGCAACTGGCATCTGACAGTTGAAACCACAAGGCCAAGCGAGATCAATCTTCTCGTCACTCCACAACTCCAGGAAGGCGGACGGCACATGCCCCACATGGACGTCCGTTTGACTTATCTACAGAGAGTCATGATCGCAACGTAGATAAGACTTGGGGTAGCAGGCATCAGTCAATCTCTACCCAGCCAGCCAAGTACTTTATGCATTACACATATAAAGAGATGGAATATTCAAATGGGTAATCTGATTTTCAGACATCACATTACACAAGGGCATGCCCACGCCAGACGTAGAAAGTACTCATTGGGAGGCATCAACATTGAACATCAGTCACATCACTTTTGCCTTCTCCATATGATGCCATCTGATGAGCACCATCACGAACGCTCAATTCTGTCCTCTTATAAGCAATATCAGAACTCAAATTGTGTGGGGGAAAAACATGCATGTCAAGAAGAAAAAAGCAGTTGTTTATCGGGGGAGCGTATAAAGAATAAGAGTAGGAAAAGACATGTTGGTAAATAACCATGTTTACTAAACAAGTAGAACAGTCATGGCTCTGTGGAAATAAAAATGAATATGGAGATCCCTGCCTCAAGACCCAGACGATCCATGAGATAAGACCATATCCGCACATGCACCTTTCCCCTGCCACATTCAATCACAGAGGCTGGCACACAATCTTGGATTCAACACTGATACCACATGATAATGTTAGGGCTAAAGGATATTCAAGAGCCTTCCAAAGAAAATCAAAATATATGATTCATCAAATCTCCACACTGGCCGTTCGAAAGAGAGGTGGGTACTGGTTCATTCTGAATGAGACTTGAGCCTCATTTGCATTTTCCAGAGCCAATCATAACAGTGCCTCAGGGTAGAAAGGGATTTCATTAAGGTTTCTTACCCAGCGTTAACAGTGAGGTAAAGAGCAACGCTCCCTGAAAAATAAGTACTTGAAAACAGACACAACACCTGCCCTTTCCTCAATGTTTTTCTTTTTTTTTTTTACAAATGCAATTTAACTTCAGCTCCCACAGTACAAATCTCCCCAGCCCTGCTGCAACCCTGTAAGGATTGCTCAGCGCTTAGCTTGCAAATGAGATTCATCATCATTTGTGTAGTACAGCACAACATTTCAATGCAGACTGGTTGCGGCTGGCATATTTTCCTTCTTCAAAACTGACATTGTTTTAACAAATACCGCATTTACCTTTACATATATGACTCTGGCATCAGAATTCACACAGACCCCTTCTCTTTGGCCTTGTAACGATAGGGTGGGACACAGTCGTTTTTTACCCATATGCAGAGTTTATCCACTCTGCTGCAGGAGCAGGATGAGCCAGGATATTAAGTCTGTCAATGTGTCATGGCCTTCCTTGCTAAATAGTGTATGTATATAACACCCAGGGCCTGGCTACAGGCTGACCATATGTATGTGTATGTAAGTATATGTGTGTGTGTGTGTGTGTGTGTGTGTGGTGTGTGAATGCACAGTGCCCACAAATAGGGGGCAGTGTGCAGAAGTGCCTTGCTCCAGGTCAGGAGACTGGTCTGGATACAGTATATGGGGTGTGAAGCTTGGCTCTCAGTGTTCCTGGACAGCAGCCTTGCTCCAAGGCAGTGTCGTTACCCTTTGTATTTTCTAGCTACTGGGAGGAAGAGGGGAGAAACTTGGGGGTAGACGCCCCTTAAGACAGCACCAATCCTCCATATTCCTCTCAGAACCCTGCTCATCTTAATGTCACAGTCCTGCAGAAGACACTGAGCAGTTTTGTACAACTAACCTCTCATCTCTCCTGTAATATAATAGTCATCTGTATTCCATTTATAATAAACTTAGTTAAGTATAATAAAGTAGAAAAATATCAGAGAACATATACACAGTTAATTTTGTCGTTTTTGTAGTGACCATTTCGCTTTGTTGTTTTCTGAAGCATATACTTTGTGCTGGGCTACAAGGAGCTGAACAGACTTCTGTTGGAGTTAACCGGCGACTTTGTTTAAACTTTTTTTTCCCAACACTTGTTTCTTGACTTGTTTTCATATTGTTGATGTTCGGTCCATTCCATCTAGAAAAACAGGAGATTGGTATTTCAAATGACGTAGATAAATCAAGGGGACAACAATATCATAACTACAAGACAACAATATAATATCGACACAGGAGACGGTCAGTTGTGTTGATGTGATCTGTGTGCTGTGCCTAAGGGTTTCCCAGACAAAGTGTCGGCCCCTTACCCCCTAAGGCATGCTCTGTCATACTGAGGCACAGTGACTCCAGCGTGGGGTTGATCTCCAGGTCGGACCCTGGACCTTGAAATTCTGAGGGAGAGAAGGGACAATCGCATCAGCCCGTTATGCTGCTCAAGGAAGAGGGAAGGGGGCGTCCGAGGCAGGCATGTGAACCATGCCTTCATGGTAGAGGGGATGGATGGGTGCCAGAGGGTGTAGGTTGTGGGGTATGCGTGAGGCCGTGGAGATGGCGGGGAAGCTACCTTGCTGCTGGAACAGGAGCATGGTTTGAGGGGAGGTGTGGACAGGAAGCGAGTGGGTCCGCTGCACAGAGCTGCGGCTCTGGCTTGGCATGCTGTTGCTGCCCCCGGGGTTGGCGAACCACAGGTTCTAGAAAGAAAACATGAGCGTCCAATAAAAACACGCCATTCAATCTTTATATTCTACACTCTTTACTCCTGCGAGGACAGACGGGCGATGCCTCTGGTTATTTTGATGATTCATCGCAAAATGATATGCCAACCCTCTGAGTTCTACATTGATAAAAGTGTCAGGGACTTTTATAAAGCCTAATTTGTCTGTCAGAAAACAAATGTTGAAGTCGTCAAGAAAGGAGACGACTCCTAAGGCACAAAATCTTGTAGATGATTCCTTTCCACAGATGGGAACAGGCTAACTAGCTCAAACTTGATTCAACAAACACTTTTCTTTAGAAAGAGGATTTTGGTGTTCTTCTTCTGAGCACGACGTCGGTTTTTCCAGACAGTGTTTGTAAACGACTTTAGCACGGGCATGAGCACTGACCTGTCTGCCTTGGCCCCCCAGAGCAGGGCTGGTGAGGGTATGGCGGGGCGAGGCCCCCCCGATGCCACCTGGACTCAGGAGCCCCATGCCTCTGGTTGGGAGGCCGCGTGGCGGCATGGTAAACTGCCTCTGTCCCCGGCGCCCCAGACCCCCACTCACAGAGCCTGCTGTGGGGAGGGAGTTGGACCCATACGCCCAGCTGGAAGAGGACACACACCTACGTGACAACAGGCACACGTGCACGGTCCTCATTCTAGGAGGAGGTAGAGGCAGCCAGACCTCCTGAGCTCACCGGAGAAAACATTTTGGGCCTTGAATAAAATATGTGTTGTTTTAATATTTAACAGGTGCAGAGAGAAAGATCCACCAAAGGGGAAGGAGAGAACAACAGGAGTCTCACCCTTTCTGTCGGTAGACAGGCATGTCCAGCATGGTCTGCATGGCCTTCCGAGGAAACAAGCGGAGTAGCTTAAGAACCTGCTGCTTCCACGAGACCAGCCTCTTCCTTTGGGTCTCTGTGAAAGCCTGAGAGATAGACAGCGAGAGACAGAGAGAGAGAGACAGAGCGAGACACAGAGACGGAGAGACAGCGAGAGACAGACAGCGAGACAGAGAGAGAGAGAGACAGCGAGAGACACAGCGAGAGAGACACAGCGAGACAGACACAGCGAGAGAGAAAGAGAGACACAGCGAGAGAGAGATGACAGGAGTAAAGATAAGAGAGAGTGCAGCAGGGAAGCAGGAATCAGTACTTCAAACAGCAATGCAGTCAAAAGCATCAAGCAGCGCAGTGAACTCCACTGGTAAGGGGAAGTTATACACATTTGTAAATACTTAGAAAAGGCTTCCTGCAAGGAACCGGATCACCACGTACTCCTGAAGCCAAATGGATTACTCCCCATGTGAAGGTGCCATTCTCATTTCGACTATGCCTATAAAATACGTCAAAAAGGTGTGCGCTTCCGTCCAGGAATAGATGCTGTGTTCGCAGGCTCTCACCTCGTGTGTCAGACACTTCTCAATAAGCTGCAGGTAACAGCTGATGTTCTCCTCATCCGGCCGCGACACCAGCAGCTGAGTGCACACTGCAACACACACACACACACACACGGTAGTTCATATCACACACACACACACCATGGTACAAGAAAACAAGAACCAGCAGGTCCTAAAAAAATATATATATATCAAAATTAAATGAAACTGTATCCCATCTCACCTTTACCCATGACACGCGTAAACTGGCCAGCAATGTCACCGTCTGATATGGGTGCGGTGGAGGACTCGCCGTCACAGGCAGGGGGGTTGTGGGGCTGGAAGGCCTCCGAGGAGAGCACCTTGTCCTCCCCAGGCTTGGAGTGCTCGGGGGCGGAGTCGCCGGGCTCGCCGTGGTCCCTGTGCGAGGTGCCGGCAGGGCAGCAGGCTTTGATGGGCGTGATGATGATCTGCTGCAGCTCCTGGAGGGCGTTACGCAGGTTTCCACCTTCCAAGATGTCCTGTCGAGAAGGAAATGGCGTTTTGTTTTTTTTTGTCGCCCCCCAGCCACTGGAATAACATTGCAAATTCAGAGAGGTTTTGAAATGGAAAGACTCCCTGTAAGTGATACCTTCTCTAAAGACTTGAGGACACTCTGACGCTCTCGTAGCTTCTGGATGCTCAAGGCGATCTTGTGACGCGCTCCCTTGGTCACATTCTGAAAAAGGCCAAAGAGGGAAAGATGGAGAGGGCAGTCATTTCAAATGGGGAACACATAACACCCTTCCCGTCGCTAAATAACAATCCAATCCTAACCACCCGTCTCATTCTAGCCGTGGAGCAGAGCCCAAATCATTGTGTTTATCTGTCGGGACAGCTCGGTATAAAACTGGGGGCCCGCATTGCTTAACTTCATGCTTCACTGGCTTTGACAGCTCCCTGTGCTGTCCAACAGCTCTCTGTGCTGTCCAACAGCTCCCTGTGCTGTCCAACAGCTCCCTGTGCTGGACTGGAGGACAAACCTGTGACTCCAGGTGGTGCTCTGTAAGAATCATCATCTCCTCATAAGTCATCTGAGAGAAAAGTGCTGCGTATTTGTGAAGACGGAGACTCTTCAGCCACGTGGGAACATCTAAGACGAGACACAAAAACGAGGAAAGGAAAACGTCACACTGAGCCACGCTCGCCGTCGGCGGCAGGTGGCTATTTTTTACCGCGGGTAAACATCGACAAAGCCTTCGAGTTGAACTCTCGACCTTTCATGCCACTGCCGTCCTCCTGGAAGGTGTTGCGTGCAGAGCCCTGGTCCTCCGTCTGCTCGCTGCCTGACGAGGCCACGCTGCTCTGGGGGGACAGGGGCGCGTGGTCCGTGGGTAAGTAGGCCTGGCGCCCCCCCAGGTCGTCCTGGCTCAGCCACTCAGACCCACACGCCTGGGGGCTGGAGGGGATCAGCGACATCGACCTCTTCAGAGGGCTGGGCTGCATCTGCCCCCCCAGGCCTGGCAACAGAACACAATCACAGCATTTCCGAAAGGCCACACGACTAAAGTTTCAACAAGAGGGTTTGTGTGCTAATTCGGAGCATGGGGCGCAATGTCACCTCTCTCTGTTTGTCCCCGTTGGGCTGACTGACCTGCGTTGTTGCTGTTGATGGGAGAAGGCATCCCGCCAGGGAACGACATGTGTCCGTTCTGTCCTGCTGGGGAGGTGCTGGAGGAGGGGGGCTTCTCGTGCCAGGCATGGCCAGGGTCCATGGCCTCGGCGGAGCTGGGCCACTCATCGGAGCCCTGGCGAGGGTGGTAGGGGCCGGAGGGCGGCCTGGAGGTGGGTGCGTAGCCACTGGAGAGGTGCTCCTCCAGGTGGTTGAGCCACATGGCCAGAGAGGTCCGGTCATCGAGGGTGGTGGCGGGGTGGATGAGGGCGTAGGATAGCAGCTGTCGGCTCTCCTCCACAAACAGGCTGCTTTCGATGGTGTGGCTCAGCACCTTCTGCAGCAGCTTCATGTACTCACACTTGGCCTCGCTGTTGCGGGGCTGGAGCAGGGGCAGGTGGGATAGCAGCAGGGACACTGCCTTCTCTTTGGGCTCCTGGTGCCATTGGCTGACAATGGCTGTGCAGAGAAGAGATTGACAGAAGAAAGAAAACGAATTGAAATACATTGCTTACGAACGTGCTTGGGAGTGAACGAAACGTGGTCAGTATCATTAATACATGATCATAAGTGTGTATATTGTTATGAGAGTGTAGCCCCCCAGCTACCTGCGTTGTTGGCCTCTGCTTCCAGGATGTGGATCTCAGTGCAGTCTGCCAGCCAGTGCTCCAGGCAGATATGCAGGAAGCGGGCCTGGGTGCGGGACACCCTCTTGAGCAGGGACAACAGCGCCACCGTCTGCTCGCACTCATTCCAGCCCTTGAACCAGTCAGTCAGGATGCCCACCTGGTCTCGGAACATCATGGCGTGTTCCCTTGGGAACAGGGACGGGAATGTGCGGGTGGGGCCGGTGGCTATGGGGAGGACTGCAGTATCGCAAACTGTTTCACTCTGGCTCCGCTCAGTGGCGGCGGTACAGGAACAGTCCTAGGATCCCCTCACAGCGAAGCGGGGGGGCCCTCACATGGTTCAGCTGCAGCAGAGGCTCCTGGTGAGGGGTGGTGCAGGGACAACTAGGACAGGGTTCAGTGCAGTTTGGATGAGAACTGTGTCTGTCCAATCTAGCTGGTGGTGTCTCAGACAGGAGGCAGAGGCCCTCTCCTGAGTATCTGCACCTGCATCTTCCCAACCCTACCAAATCGACAGGGACACGGTTAGGTCAAGGTACAGGTTCAGATGAATTGCACACTGAGGACTGTCAAATCTTTCCCATTGCAAATACACTGATACACATGTTGTTCAGCTTTAATTGGTAGCTTAGAAACACAACGGACCAGCATTTCTATGCTTAATATTACTGCATATTATGGTGTTCACTTGTTTACATTCCATAAACTTAACAAACAGCAGGTTATATTATCAAACACTGTTTAAGTTGGTTCTGCACAGTAACAGCCAATTCATTTGCAAGCGGACTTGAAAAGCTATCATGTTCAGTTCACTGAAAATAATGCCTTGGTCGCTGAATGATACCGTTTTTCAGAGTTTAAACCCCACAACGATCAATCAGTGATATGAGCGTGACTGGAGCATATACATGTGACCGTTGTTTTATGATACACATACTATGGTCCCGCAAACTAGCATCCATGTCCTTTATTTAGCTCAGCTAATCATAATGCAGAGATAATCAGCTTCATGGTGCAAAAGTGGAGCACAATAACGCCAGCATCATCACTTCCGATGAAAGCGGGCTCCAAAAGATTATTCCCAATAACTTATATACTGGCTAGCTAGCTAACAATTATAATGTGGTTTAACGGCATTTACGTCTAGATAAATCTTTCGGAATGTGTTGGACAAAAGATATCTGTTGATTTGGCTGTGAATGACACGTAGCTTGCCAGCCACTAACATAGCTAATGTGGCAGCCTCTGACAGCGTTAGTTTCTTGTAGCTAACTAAGCTTTCTTGTCAGTGTTAGCAAGCCAGTTAAGAAGCCGGTTTTGCTTGTGTAGATTCATCAACGTCTACATTCACACCGATTTAACAAACTAAACACACCAGAACACAGTCTGGTACCTGAAAGCTAGCAGATTTACCCTGTAACACACGACTTAGCATTAGTGTTTGCATAGTATCTAAATGTGATTAACTTGGGACTTGTTTTGATCATAAATAGCACAAATCTAACTAGCATAATTAGGCCCTTACCGACTTGATGTTTTCCACCGTGTAATGAGTTAGAGTGAATCGGGATTGGTATTGTTTTCCGTTCCGACGTTGCTGCTGGAATGTCCCTCTCTTTCTCGTCTCGGACGAAGCTAAAGGGCTAGCAAAGTAACGACGAGAAACAATGTAGATCTCACGATACAAATGTCTTACTTGTTAGCTAGCCGACACGCTAGGTGATTTAGCACGAAATGTGTGACATTGAATAAATATACATAACATACGGTAGCTATAGTCGTTTGTTTGTTTACGTATGTGGGTTGCACTTGTCAGCTAGCCTAGCTGTTGGCTAATCGATAAGCTAGTTAGCAAGTAGCAGCGCTAGCTAATCTCTTGCTTGCTAGCTAGCAAGAATTTCCTAAAGTAATGTTAGCTAGCTTGCTAGCTATAATGCAAAACAACTCATATAAACAAAGCGCAGATTTCGATCCGATGCTAGCAGTATATTAGTTTCCTTTACAATAAGGACATGTAATGATTTCAGACGTAACACAATGCATCTATATACAAAAATGTTTCTTTCCACACACAAAAAATGGAGCGCAGCGCCGCTAGCCTGGAGAAATTTACTTCGTTCAGTCTGATTTGACGCAAGACGTGGGCCACTAGCGTGGGGTTGCCAGGTTGTCTCACACCCTCCATAAAGGTTTCTAAACAGTGATCCACGACAGTTCTAAATAACAGAGAAGAACAATTTCAAATTCGAACAGTAAAATTCAGATCCCAAAAATTCGAGCCAAAGAAATTCGATCATAAAAAATTATAATTGAATATTTTTTTTGTCATTTTGGGATCTGAATTTTACTGTTCGAATTTGAGCAACCTGAATTCCTGAAACTTGAATTTTTTTACATTGAAATAAATTTATATTTACATTTTGAAGAGGTGAATTCAAAACCAACAAATTCGGTGGTGTTTAAATTTCAACATTAAGTATTCAATGCCTTAAAAAACATGTCACAGATTTGCTTCCATACATCTTGGCTTTATGAAAAAAGGGAGGGTCAGTGACGGATGCTCTACTTTCCTCAGTGTGAGTGCCCTCCCCTTGTATGAAAAGGGAGGTTCTTGTGACACAGACAGCATCCTCTCACTAGCTGGTGGTAGAGAAGGAACTACCTAAACAAGAAAATCTCATTGAAGACCGGAAAGCATAACAGGACCTTTTCCAGAATGGTATGGAAGACTGCTTACTTATAGGATTAGGTTGTTCCACAAATGTGTATTTGGAATGGTGATGTGCCCCAGGTTTAAAGTAATGTAGTTTTACTAGATATTACTCTGTTTGTCTGTGCTACTCACGTCCACCATCCCCCACATTGCTTAACAGGAAGCTGTCTCATGATGCAAGAAAACACTTCCTGCCCTAAATCTGTCACTTTAAAATGTTTGTAATGGGTTGAAATTCATGGATGGCAAAACTCGCACATCATAGTTCAGATTCTCTCTACCTTTTACACTCTCCTTCTTTTTCTTCTTGGTGCATGTGTAGGCTTGTGCTTGTTATTTCACCAAATAGACATGTTTTAATCAGAAATGCCAACACCTTACTGAAGTAAATCTTATGTTTTAGTCAAGCTCCCTTGTTGTGTGTGAGGTGGACGAGAGCCTGAAAGAAAAACTGAAGAAGTTCAGATTCCGAAAAGAGACCAATAATGCAGCCATACTGAGTGAGTGCTGACTCATCATGTTCAACTCTTCTTAACTTTTAAAGTGTACACAATATAACACAAGCAGTATCTTCAAGACCAACCTTATTAACTAACACCAACACATGTTCTAAGGGTAGTGCATGTGGACATACATTATGCAAATACCTACTACAATCTTGTATCTCCCAGTGAAAATTGACATGGAGAAACAGCTTGTAATCCTGGAGGAAGAATATGAGGCAAGTCCTTCAATTATAAGACTTCCTGAGTGTCTTAAGCTAGATTCAGTTAGAACTTATTTATACATATCAGGTAACCTTAGGTAATTTCCCTCCTATTTCAGGACATAACCCTGGATGACTTGAGGAATGAACTTCCAGAACGTCAGCCTCGATATCCTCATCATTCTCCATTTCAGTTTTACACAACTTGTATTAGAGGTCATTCACTGATTCAAATTCCTTAACTGTGATCCACATTTATAGTCTACAGCTACAAGTATATCCATTCAGATGGCAGAGTGTCCTATCCACTGTGTTTCATATTCTCAAGTCCAGTTGGTGAGTCATTTTTCAATGAGGGAACCGTTCTGTTCCTATTCAGAATTGTGTGCATAGGCAATATTGATCAGTCAGAAACACAGTGCATAATCCTAATGGTAGAATGTTTTGTCATCCTGACTTACTGGCTTAATAAATATCCACAGGATGCAAGCCTGAACAGCAAATGATGTATGCAGGCAGTAAAAATCAACTGGTCCAAGCAGCCGAGCTCACAAAGGTGATGGGTTTGGGTCCCTCTAGTTTGGGCTTAAAACTCAAAGGCTCATCATGTCAGATATCTTACCAAACAGTGTTTCCATCTGACCTGTGAACTGTACTTTGTGAATAGGTTTTCGAAACACGGAACATCGATGATTTGTCAGAGGAATGGCTGAAAGACAAGCTGTCTTTCTTTCGTTGAAGAGTTTTCCTCTTTGTTCTTGAATGCATCGATACAACTTAATAAATATCAGACATGTCAGGTCCATTTCAGTCATTTATTATGAATTGCATTACATACCCCCACTACAACCACCTCACGAAGAGCGTCTCAAACAACACTTTCTAATCCCATATCCTTTTCTAGAAGCATTCCATCTGTGGTCCATACACATCAAGGGCACTTTGCTTTGAAGAAAAAAAGGTTTACAAAAGACACGTTTTATAAAATCAGCAACTACTATTTATTTACAAAGTCTACATGTTCATAATTGACATGTCCATTGATGTATTCACTGTCTGCAACAAAATGACATAAAAAGCCTATAAAATGCAACACTGCATTATAACATAGCGCTGCATTTTATTGTCAATTTTCAAAGACATAATGCAACCCTTCTAATGGTGAGAGGACATGGAAACAAACTTAAATTCAACAGGGTTATGCATGAGATCCCAACAGAAAAAAAACCTGTGTACATATTTGAACCATACACTAAACTACAGTGCACAAGTAGTGCATCCCCTCTGTCGAGCAGACAGGCATTATCAACGAGACAGAGGTTCTGTTCCCAGACTGTGCCGTTTAAAAAGGGACGAGCCGCATACATTTCAATTTGAGGCTCGGAGAAATCGCCCGTCTGGAGCATAGGGATGAGACGTGTGGGGTGAGCGATCAGATGTCCCTATTCACTGTCGCTGCCATCACTGGAGTCTGAGCCCTGCTCGCTGCCGCTTCCGCTCTGAGCCCCGCCCCCTGAGTGAGGGCTGCCGCTGGCGCTGCTGTGGGCGGGAGTGGCGCTGCCGCTCCTCCTCCGCCCCCTCGCCCCTTCGTCCTCGCTCCCGCTGCCCTCCTCGCCGCTGCTGCGCGCGCTTCCCTTAGCCTCGTTGTCCTCGCTGTCGTCGTCGCTGCCAAAGATCTCCTCTTCGTCCCTCATCTCCCGTGTCCTCTCCTCGCCGCTCTCGCTGCCGCTGGCGCTGGTCTTCCTCCTCCGCTTGGCGGCCCCCTCCTCCTCTTCCTCCTCGTCCCTGCGCTCCACCGCCTCCTCCTCCTCCTCTCGCTCAGACTCGCTCTCCGAGTTGTCTCCTTCGCTGTCACTGCCTTTCTCCTTCTCGTCACCTGTGGAAGAGGACAGAGATAAGCACACGCGGGTTACAGAGGCGGAGCGGGGGGGGGGGGGGGGGGGGGGTGGAGGAGGAAGAATGTACGAGACAGAGCTGAGACACAGACCCGAGTCCTGCAGGTCTTTATCCAGATCCAGGTCCTCCTCATCCTCTGGCTCGTGGTTCTCCAGCTGGGCCTTGCGGGCATCCTGAAGCAGACAGGGATGAATCAGTACCACTCCTGCTGAGGCTCGTCAGTAGAGACACGAGTCACGATGAGACGACATGATACGCGGCCTTACCTGAGCCTCCAGCTCCTTCTCGTTCATGTCTCTGTGCTTACACACCAGCACGGCGTTTGTGGTGGACTGGGCTCCAGCCTTGGCCCTTCTCTTGCTCAGACGCACTCTGAAAAACCACGGGTCGACAGAGTGAATAACTACGCGACTAAACCGATAACAGTGAATTGTGCTCACCACTGAGGGGAAAAAATGGCACTTCAACGGTCTCTGTGTAAAACTGAGCTAGGTCACGGTCAGCTCCGTGCCTGGCTTTGCTTACCTCGTCTCCAGCTCGTTGTAGTAGACTCCATCCCCATCTCTGAAGATGAAGAAATAGTTCTCCTCGTAGCCCTTGCTGGCCTTGTTCTTCACGTTCCAGTTGTACTCCCTGGCTATCTTGTAGTCATACCTTTATCACAAAGAAAACCCACTCTTGAATTCAAACTTAAAAGCAGATATTTGCATAAGTGGACACTGCCTGTCCAGAAAGATAACCTGTTAGTAAAAAGAATGTTTCCTTAAAGAAAGGTGACTTCGCCTCTCAATTTCAGAGGGCGCACTTACAGGTCTTCAGGCATGTAGTCCAATTCCTCGTCCACATCTCTCTTGCGCTTGCGAAGTGTTTCTTCGTTCGGTAGGAAGTACGCCACAAACTGATTTCCTTCCTCGTCCATCATTCCTCTGCACAATAGTGAAGTAAAAAAAACATCAACATCTTAACAGCCGGACACTGACCCACACCAGTAGTTGAGATGTAAATAGGCCCAACACACCTAATCATGGCTTGTGACATCATGTCCACGCCAGCAGGTCCTGCCATGTCTTTGGGTGCAGGATCCGAGTCAAAGATGACTTGGGCACATGGGTTGATCCACATCTAGTGAATAGAGCACAATAAATACACATGCTTACTGTCAGGTTCATTATACAGCAAAACTGATCTTACAGCAGCCAATAAGTTCCATATATTATTTTCATATGGCAGCTCACATGCCAAATAGGACCCATAAAATAATCCATATGTTTTGGCCCCTCACCTTACTCTGTGTTAAACTGTGAGCCGTCAAAACAATAAGTAACAAACAGAATCCATCCCAATCACTGGGAGTTGATTGCTCACCTTAAAGTCAGGGAACACTGGAAGCACCTCAACAGGAGTGACTCGAGGTTTACTGTAGTGCTGGGTGACCTGAGGACAAAAGCACAACACATCCTTACATTCTAATGTTGCAAACTCTACTCTGTGAGAAAAGGCACGCGGGCAGCAATGAGGGTTCAGTACACCGTTGCAGAAAGGCTGACCTTACCGATTTCTGTGCATCCTCAAATGTCTTCTCAATGGCAGAAATCTGGCTATCCCTATCCTTATAGATCTCCTCCTCTGTGAACTGCTGTTTGACGGATACTCCAATCCTGAGTGGTGATGACATACGCAATATAAACCAAATGGAGCAAGCGCACCAAGTACGTATGGTGTATGGACAGGGGATCAGGGGAGTAATCACAATGAGGGGATGAAACTTACTTGACTTCCACTTTCTCATTGGAGACTCCGTATCTGTTGAACTCTGTGGAGATGTACTCGGTTTTCCTCATCCATGGGACTACCTTGGCATGCTGCTGGGATCTAAAAGGGAGATATTAAGTCACACAAAACACGGTTAACAAAGTCCTTCCGAATGAAGGTTGAACTGTGTCACATAGATGACTAAATTTGCGTTTACCGTTTGGAGCTTGAGGGAGCCTGAATGTCCTCCTCCAGTAGTTTCTCGTCAGCTGGATCTAAGAGAACTAGAAAATATAAAAAAATTAGTCTGGATTTTACACATTAGTAGCAATGACAAAAAAAGACACATTGAGGGTTGAGGTCATGGTTGATGGACTTACTGCTGGGGTCAATACGGTAGGTGTCTGGGTTGATTAGGTCAATGGTGACTCCAAGGTCTGGCTCTGTCAGCAGTTCATGTTTGTGCTGCTTTTCTAACGAGGTGGCCTTATACTGCACAAACCTGTGTACCACCAGTCACACAAAGCCATCCAGCCACATATGAATCATTGGTATTACAGTTGCATGGAGGACGTTTGAGTGAAACTGACATTTACCTGTGCTGGTCAAAGGGGTATGTGATGAATTTAGGGTCGAATGGGATGTCAGGTAGGCTGTTGCAGTACTTAACCCGACAGACGACTCCAGACCTTAAAGATTAATAAAAAACGAGCAGTACAATCAACATTAGGAGCATTTAATTCTCCTCCAATTGGTAGGCTGTAATGTCAACAACGTATTCTCTCTAGAAAATGAGATACCACGGTGGCTATCAAAGAACAGATCTGATATAAACAAACTTACCTTTCTGGGACCGTTCTATGAGAGGAACTCCTGGACAGAAGAAAAGATCAATACACAGTGAAGATTTCCAGAAACGTCTGACAACTCATGAAGGTATTCTAGACAACAGCTGCAAGTTGACTTAATGCAACTAAACCAGCTAGCTAATCCAGAAAGGCATTAGGTTACCTAGCTTAGTTATTCAGAAAAGTGAAGCTTAAAGTCACGTTGGCAGACCAACTAGAGCTAAATACACTGACGGCTGAACAGCTAACAACTTACCTGTGACCGTCTTCTCGCTGAGCTTGTGTCTGAATAGTTGGAGCCATTATCCTCACAGAAAGACCACAACTATTACCAGTGTACTATAAATCTTGACTACGATTAACACTCCTTACATATACAAAAACTAGGCCAATAACGAGATTTTTTTTGCTAGTTTACTGTCTTCTGCTTAGCGTTTGCGCTCTTTTCTCAGCTCGTTCCTCCTTAGTCGTCTCTACAGGACCCTGATGGTTCTAGTTGGCTTGTAGAATTGCCTGTATATAAATAGATGGGTATTTCGATTCAAGATCAGTTTTTCAGGATTTGTTATGGTTGATTACAGTGGGCGTTACTAAACCAACCTGATCCTAGATCTGTGCTTCCGTTAGACTACTGTTCTTTCTGTGGTCGTACGAATGAAAATAAAAATGTCAGCGTAACTGGACGATGAGCGCCACCTAAAATCCGGGAGGACTGGATTAGGGCCGGTTTAGTAGCTACAACCAGAGCCATAGAAAAAGGCTTTTTCTATGGCTCTGGCTACAACATGTCTGTGCTTTCCATTTTACAAATAGAAACATATACAACAAAAAAGACTTTATTTCCTGTAACTATAAGAAACGGACATTTAATTCCTGATTTAATTGCTGTACAGTAGAGTCAAATTACATAATATTTGACATCCTCTGGTAACATTTGTACCTGGTATGTGAACATGAAATGCTTAATTTATTTTTCCAGAAGTGCAAATTTATTACAAAGTTATACCAACCAAAATTGAAAGGAAGGGTAAAGTTACATTCAACGCAAATGGTAAACATGTCAAATGTCTGCCAAGGAGTGCAAATTCTGTTTTAAGTTTGAAGGATGTGCAGATTGAAACATTGTCTGTGTTTGAATGCTCAGCGTGTTGAACATTTGGAAACTGGAATAAATACAAACAAACAAATTGCACAAATATCCTTAGACATGACAGCACAAGTACATGTCAATGTTCTATTTGTTGAAACCAGAACATTTTAAGCAAACATAAACAACACAAACCAGGACAATGTGAAAGTATCCCATCTAATATGAACGTAAGAACACACCCATAGAAAAAACAATGGCATTTTACAAAAATCTACAAAATGTCCTTATTGCTCGACACAGTAATCATGGTCTTCCTCAATTTAACAAGCACCATCAGTTCATTTTATGCAGTTTCCACATCACTGGTTATGCTTCATGTGTACTGGAAGTCTGACTCTGATAATAACCATGCTTCAAGAGGGTAACTGACACACAGAGGGGCTTATTCAGGGTGTGCTTTGGAAGCGCTTCACACGCATGGCTCAGGAACCAATCTCAGCTCTCGATATGTTGTTCTTCATGTCTCCTTCCTCTACTCTGTCATGTTTGCAACAGTCTTATGGGATCCACCCTGTGTGGAAAGATAACCAATGCATTGTTTAAAGCAGGAGTTTAATGGTCTATGATGAATATCTTTGTAAAAACCATGCATATCATTATGGTCATCTGTTCCAACAAGTCAAACTGAAAGGACCTCTCACCAGCTCAAAATGTACAGCATTTGACTGGGATCATCATCATCAGCGAACCTCCTGTAGAATTAAATATAATTATATGCTATTCAATGTGCACAAGTAGTTTAGCTAAACAACTATTTGAGATCATGGACCAGGAAAGTCTTACCCATCTCCCCAAAGGTAGAATACTCGGTCCTGGTAGAAGATGCAGAGGAACAACCACACACTTATGGTCTCGACCCAGAAGATGACATAAAGAAACCACATAGATGAAAGAAGGAGCTCACAAACCATCATGGCACCTGAACGTAAAAGTGATATATTAATCAAGCTGTTGTCAGCATTCAAACATCAAATCAGTGTCCTTATATAACATAATGTTGGTTTTTCTCCTTTATTTTGTATGTTGGATATGCTGTCCTTAGTGGCGAAATCTATTTTAAGTCAATCTTCTGAGAGTTCTCCCCCTACTTAACTACTTTGCCAAAACCATGCAAGCTAGCTATAAGGAAGAGGCATTTTGCTGTTGTGTACATTTTCAATTAGCTGTGTAACAAGATGCCATTTACCTACATTTTTACAAGACTGCTGTCTTACCTTTTCTGCGAGGATAACACCTTCCTGCTAGCCTGCATGCTAGCTGGCTAGCTAGCTACATCGTAGTACGGAGTTTCCGGGTGTCAACATACGCAACTGCTGGGCTAGAACTTGAGTGGAAGAAAGCAACCATAAGGTCCCACGTTTTTCTGTTCAAGAAACTATAAATGCATGCTTCAATTTTGTTAGTTTTTTCAATATAAGAGACAGGACACAGACTATACTAAAATTACTTTATTACAGTTGATTTCTGTTCAATATCCCTCCGCCAACATAATGGTAATTATAATACAAACAAAATAGTACATTTGATCCTAGTTTTTATTCTTCTGTTTATGAATCTTTTTTACACAATTTAAATCCACTTTGTATTTTTTTCCAACTTGTATGTATAATCTTCATAATCTTTCAGACATTCAATAAGAGGTTTCACAATCTATACATTTTAATACAGGTTATATGAGTTGTAGTGGTAACGCTGAGCCAAGGAAGAATACTGACATCCTCATAGAAACACCCCCTCTTTGTTTTGCTTCAAAATGTTGCCTTTCACCATTCTTTTCCAGCTTCCACATTGCCTACATGACCACAGCAGTTGGCTTGCATGCTTACATTTTGATCATTTTATGCCATCAGCCCAAATAACAGGTGACTAGGATGATGATACAAAGCAGTGATGGCTGGGCTGGGCAGCTCTGTCATGGCACAGTGTTTGACCAGAGGGAGGACCTCAATATTCTTAAGACCATTTCTCATTCAGTATTCCATACGTTCAGTCAGTAGGACAAAAGTTGACGGCAATGTTACAATTATATTTAAAATATAATGGAGAAAAAAAAAATATTCAGGTTGTTGAAGAAGCCTTATAAGAGATTAAAACAATTATGAATAAAAAATACCTAAAGTAGTCTCCCTCTCACAATATTGATTTAAAACACGGAATCGAAGGTGTGATAACTTCAGGTTGGCATTAGTCCATTTCTGTTTGAAGTGAGGCTTGACTGGCTTGACATTCGAACCATTGGCATTTAATGTTAAGCAAAGTTACATCCTCTAAATAATCCATACCTTTCCATCTTCTTTCCAAACCACTGATCAGTGACAACTTTGCAGAATTAAACAGCAATGTATTAGCTGCCTAATGGTTTTGTTGTCACCTCTAAAATAGAAATTAAAAAGGAAAATGTTGGGAAGGTATTGGGACAGCCAATGTAACATAAGATCATAATTGATTTTGGAGGAGAGCAGAGGACATAGTTAAAAAAACAAAACAACCATGCTGCTTGAAAAATAAATCTTTCGAGTACTTTTGTGAAGAGAAGTTATTATTTGTTGCACAGTGACAGCATCACATTGAACAATGTGAACAATGTGAACATCAGAAGGCATACCAATCTGTGGGGTGGGGCACTTGACTGCAATAGTTGGTTTCAAAGGGGACAATGAATAATAGAAACAGGAAAGCTAGATGAAGCAAGAGCAGGCACGGCAAAAGGAGCAGTTAGAATCAGTGTACAACCAAGCACAGGTTCATCAGCTACTTTCAAAGACCCCAACATCAATGTCTTCGATATTCCTTTAAATTTTCTAATATCTGCATAATCCATCAGTTAAATAATGTTAGTCTTAGAGATGATCATGTTTCCTTATTTCCAAAATGCAAGTTTAGTTTTTAAAAGGTTTAATCTCTTTTACATTGTAAATATACACAATATTAACATTTTGCTTTGCTTCAATGATTCATAGGAGGATATATTTCCTAATCATCTCTAGATCTTTTGTATATATGTGTGAAGTGTTTCGAACTTCCATATGGAGATAGTCACTCCCTAAAAGCAATCTTAGTTTAGGGAAAGCAGGCTGACAGGAAAGTAGGTTAGAAAGAAGTTAATCATGAAACACTTGGAAGCTATGGGATCTGTGCTGGGAAAATAACTGAGGGTCAAAGTAAATTATTAAGTGCTTTGCCACCTTAATGCATTTTTAAAACTGCTTGCCAATGTCAACATATTTGTAGAGTTGTATTTACATGCTACACAGCAGTCCTTAGTATACAGTATATGTGCTTGGTTCACTTGCCACGGGTCTCAGATAGTGATGAAGTTGGTCAATGAGTCATTAGTGTTGCTTAGTTTTGCATCATTCCATCACATATTTCAGTTCACAAGAATGCCTGTCCTCCATATTATGCCCAAGACTGCTGTTGAGGTAAAAAAATTGTCCCCTCAGTCAAACTTTAATACATTCACTCAAGATCAGTTTCAAAGTTTTCTACAGATTCTACAGAATCTCCGTTTTACTGGCACTAAATCTCAAACGTGGTGGTGCAAAAGTTGCCCTCAACCACACCAACATGTACCACCTCCAGTCATACATGCCCTCTTCACTTCTAAATAACTCACTGTTTCTGCATCTGGACCTGAAGTGCCAACACACCTCGGGGGGCCGTGCCCAACATTAGAAAATAACATCCATTTTACTGTATGCATTTTTTGCTGTATAAAGTGCATTGACAAGGCAGCAGTTAAAAAAAAAAAAGGCACTGAAAAAAAAAAAAAAAAAACAGACCGATATCATGGTCCCACATAAAAGGCATTAAAATGTTGTATCACAAAACCATAAAACCCAGAATAATACGGAACCTTCCACAAGGTGGAAACAGCTCACACATTCATGTTCTTCCACTCACCGCAGGGGCTCCCAAAACCAGCCCTCAAGAACAACCACTTAGAAAAATCCTGTATCAATCAAACTATCCCGTGTTGCTTATCTGTCAATACGATAACCGATAAGGATATACAATCATCAGTTTTAGTATGACATTTCTACTCTCACACAACATGAACACTCTACAAACAGAACTTCAGGATAGAAAGAGATCATGGGATGTTAAGATCTCTCTCTCTTTCTCTTCTATCAACACCAGTGTGCTAAGCTGTATTGGCAACTATTGGAAATCAAGACAATTACCATCAATGCAAATCAAGGGGCTAAAACAGGAGATTTTGTGCATGTTCTCAAGTGAAACTGACACATCAGTGCCAGCAGTTAAAAAGGCACCATATTATTAATAGTAACATCGACTGGACTGTTCTGGCGATTTTGGCTGATGTGGTGAAGATGTGTGGACGTCTTTCACCCATGGACAATTAAAAAAATATATCCATACTGCTATTGCAATGTATTCATTAACACACCATCACAACTAGGAAAGATACATAATGCTGTGGAAGAACACTCTTTTGATCTTCTCAAAAAGGTGAAAGTTCTACACACAAAATGTAACAAATAAAACTGCTTAAAAAAAAAAAAAAAAAAACTACAGAATTTCTTTCCTAAAAGTAAATAAACATTATCCACACTCTGTAACAACTGACTGGCACTAAGTAGGGTTGGCTATATTCAAATAAATATAAAGTCAAACATGCGATCTTACTAGCTTATGTTTCCCAACCTCACAGACGACGTGGAACTCCTGTAACAGACCTGGCTCCTAGCAACTTGGGTAGTCAATCTACTGTGCAAGTGGCATCAAATCTGAATGTTTACAGAGTCGGTGCAGAGAGCAGGTACATTCTTCTAATTTGGGAATGGATCGAACTAAAACGACTAACAGCAGACTGGCACAGGAGGACAGTATTTTGCCAACAAAGCAGAGCATTTGAAGTTCACTGGGATTTTGTATGTTTTGGGATTTCCTGAACAACCTCATCTTGCTGTGACTGCTTCACACCAATTTTTTTTTCTTTTTTTCTCCAAGTAAACGTGGTGCCGTGCCGAAAGGCTTTTTTCTAACAGCAGTCTTTGTGCAAACAGAAAGCAGTGGCTGTGAAGAGCGCATCATATTATGTACATGCACGAGAGGAAAACAAATATCAGTGAGTGTGAGCTGTAAATTAAAATGGGAATATGAAGTGTTGACACTTGAAGGGTTTAACATAGACAAATGGACTGATCTGGATGTGTGCCAATATTTGCTGTATAGAGGAACCATGCCTCTTTCAGCCCTTTTGACCTGAGCAATATTTATTCCCATACACACCCACACACCTGCAAAATGGGACAGTTAAGAGGGGAGGTGAAGGGTTGGGAGAGGGGTGGATAGTCAAAACTGTGCCCGGGGCCTGGTCCCTCACTGCTCTTCCCGTGGAGTCCATGGTCCTCCGCCTCCAGTGGTCCTCCAGGGCTTGTGGGGCTAGCCTATGTGTAAGACAGGTGGGACCCGTTGGAGATCTGAGAGGTGACACTGGTGCTCCTGCTCATGGCCTGCTCGCCGCGCCCCCCGGAGCCTGTCCTCCCCAGACCCTGAGGGCTGTTCTGCAGACCTCCGCCAGCCCTGGAGCTCAGGGGACCGGCTGAGGGGTGGCCCCATGGCTGGGGGGCCCCACCTGCCTGCATGCCTTGGCCCCACGACTGTTGCATGGGGGACCCCCCCTGACTGGAGTGGTAGTGGTGATGGCTGCCTTGGTGGCTTCCCCCTGCACCCCCACTTCCCCAGTGATGACCCTGGGAGCCCCCTGATTGGTGGGGCGTCGGGGGATGGGACCAGTTGCCGGGGGCCCCGGGGAAGCTATGGCTGAAGGCTTCAGGGGAGAGGTTGGACAGCACCATGTTGCTGAATCCTAGGCGCATGCTCTCCGAGTCGAAGGCCTCGATCTCCCGGGCCTGACGCTCCAGCAGGCTGCGGATCCTCTCCTGGCGCTCGTTCTGCAGGGACAGCATTTCCTCCTCGATCTGTTCACACAAAGCACAAAGCATTTCAGTCAAAATCACAAACCTTCATCCTTCGACCCGTGTTAAATATAACAGATCATGGAGAGAACCCCCCCCCCCCCGAAAGCTGTGCGTTAGTGTGTGGACCGCAGGATCTGACCTTCTGCTCCAGCAGGGCCCGGCGGAGCGACACCCTCTGCTCCAGGTCCTTCCTCTCGCGCTCGTGCTGGGCGTCCGTCTGCATCTTGATCTTGCTCTGGTAGGCGTTGAGCAGCTCCAGCTCCTGCTGCAGCTGCATGCGCAGCACCTGGCACTGGGCCTCCTGAGCCTCGTCCAGCCTCAACTGAGGACGGGGGGGGAATATAGAAGGAGTAAGCGGGTGATGTCATTGGTAGTCAGCATGCTGCACCCTCACTCGAGGTCCTCCTGGGAAAGGAACACACACACACAAACACACACACAGAGAGAAGACTCACCGCCTGAGTGGACAGCATCTCGTTGATGGTGTGGTCGTACTGCTCAGCCAGGATGGCCAGTTTGCGGGTCTGCTCGTCTTTCAGGCGCTTCAGGACGGCCTTGTGGTCCGACTTTGGCGTGCTCTCCAGCAGGTGGTTCCTCAGGGCCTTGTACTGCCTGGTCTGGATCTTACACGTGTCCTGGAACTGCTTCTTGATCTGGAGCTCTTTGGACTGGAACAGAAGGTCAGGAGGAGAGGAGACGGCGTGAGCCCACAGCCGCCAGAGGAGGGGTCAGGATACGACAGTGAGCGTGCCAGCGTCCTCACCTTGAGGCTCTTGGGCTGCTGGCGGACCTCCATGACGTGCTTGCGCCGCAGCTCGCGCTCCCTCCTCTTGTTGTACTCCTGCTGGTTGGTGAGCTCCGTCAGGTGCTGCGTGCGGATCAGGTCCGCCCGCATCTTCTGGATGGTGTTGACCTGGCGGAACTCCAGCTCCTGCATGGACTCGTGGTGGCGCAGCAGCATGGCGTGCTCCAGGTCCTTCTGGGTCTGACGCTTGTTCAGCTCCTGGTCACACACACACACACACACACACAGTGGGGGAGTGTGAGATAGGAGTCTCTCCTGTGAGAAATGAAAACGAAAAAGTGACCGAGGGAGGCTGACTTGACCGACCTCGCGCACCAGGTCCTGCTCCACGTTGTGGCGAGCGACAAGAATCCTCCTCTTGAATCTGCGACACTCCAGCTCCAGGTACTGCCTCTGTCTGCGCAGCAGGTTAGCCTCCTCTTCCGCCTGGAAGTGCTGGAAGTTCTCCTTCTGCTTGGACAGCCACTCCTGCTTCTCCTTCTTGGGGGTCGACTGGTTCTCGTTTAACTCCTAGGAAACAGAGAGAAAACTTGTATTTGCCAAGTCGATTTGGGATTTGAGTTTGTTCTAATCAAATCCACTGTAGTTCCACTCTGTGAGTTTGTGTACCTCTTTGAGCTGCTCCTTGCGGAGTTTGTATTCTCGTTTCTGAGACTCCAGGAAGCTGCTCAGTTCCTTCTTCTGCTGGCTCTGGATGTGCTGCTGGAACTTTTTCTCATCATTGGAGAACGTCTTTGCCTGCGGCGAGAAAAACAAAGACAACATTCATTTCTGTATTTAAAAAAAAAAAGGGCTTTGGTAAAAGTGTGTGGGCTTTTAAACTTCATTTATCAACAACACCAGAACATGTCAAAACAAACACTTGAAGTGAGCTTCAGCCCGACAGTCACATTAGGACCCAGTTTGATCCAAATGGCCTACATCTTTCTCCATGGCTCCCTGGTGTTTCTTAATGAGCTTCTCCATCTCCTGGGCGAAGCTGTTCCTTTGGTTCTCCAGCTCCTTGTCCAGCCTCAGCCGGTGCTCGTCCATCTCTGCCTTCAGCTTGTTCTCCTGGGCCATCAGCTGCTTCTGGTGCTGCCGCCGCATGCGCTTATACCCAGACATCTGCTCCCGCAGCTCAGAGTCCTGCTCGTGCTCCTTCATCTGACGGGTGACCTTGGAAGATGAATACACACACACACACAGTTCAGCACTGTGCACTGGGCGCATGCCGTCTTGCAGAGATCCCAGTGAGGATGTCCTCCGTCATGCTGCGGGGAAGGCGCTCTTACCAGGGAGGCTGTGCGTATGGTGGCAAAGTGCTCGCGGTTGCGCTGGTGTTTAGGCCGTGGAGTGTGGACAGGTGGAGACATGGGCTCTGTCGGCCGGCTGTGAGCCTGAGACTCCTCTGAGGTCTCTTCCTCCTGGGGTGAACACAACACAGAGCATGGGCGTCTCAGCAACAAGCGATCACAACATCCCCCCCTTCCCCCCTCGTTCGTCACGTCGCAAATGTCCCACTCCGACCCTGCGAGACACGGGGGAGGAGGGGGAGGCGCCTACCGGTTTGAGGTGGATGACGGAGCTGTTGGACATGACCGTGTGGTCTCCCTCCATCATGTCCAGCTCGCTCTTGTCGTCGCCTGCCTCCGTCAGGCTGTTGACGGAGCTGCTCTGGGAGCTGGCGCTGATGGACATGCTGGGGATGGACTGGTTACTGCCCACGCTGTTCACCGTGCCTGTCCTGCCCACGCTGTTCACCGTGCCCGTTCGGCCCATGCTGTTCTCTGGCTCCTGGTAACACACACACACACTCAGGTGAGGATACCCACGTAGGAGTTGCCATTTTCTGTGAGAGATGACCGGTGTGCAGGAGAAGACAGAGAGCAGGCCTGACCTCATCCTCGTCTTGGGCCTCGGCTGCAGGGCCGTTGTGGGCCTCATGGAACAGGATCTTCTTCATCTTGCGGTACTGCAGGTTGTCCAGCTCCCGCACGGCATCCTTGGTCCGCAAGATGAGGTCCATCAGGACAGAATCGGGACGCTCGCGCTGTACAAATGCATGCTGGGAGAAAAAGAGGAGGGGGGGGGGAAAAGCAGAGGAGGAGTTTGTCATTTCCTGTCTGCTTGAGGATGCCGATGATAAAACGAAGCCCATGTCGTGGGTTGCTCTCTTACCTTTAACAGCTCCTCAGAGTTGGGTCTGTCTTGGGGGAATTTCTGAAGGCAAGAGTCAACAAAATTTCGGAAGTAATCCGTCCTAAGTAGAAGATGGCGGAGAGAGAAAAAACAAAAGAAAAAGAGAGTCAGGGTGACAATGCCAGTAACCACTAGGCCTGAAGTAGGGGACAGATTTATTCACAAAGAAGTCAGGTAGCTCACCAACTGCTAATGGACTACTCACCATTCACTTGACTCCAGGGTCGGGCTCTCATTCTGTGCTATGTGGTACAAGGCACTCATCGCATTCATGTTAAAGAGGGGTGGTTTCCTCTCCGCTGAAGAGCAAGGATCAGAGAAAACCGCAGGTTAGTATATTCACGCGGGCTATGAGCAGTAAAACATGAGAGGGGCAGAAAGTACGCGGAGGAGCAAGATCCCACTAAGGTACAGCAGGCACGCGTTATCAAAAGGGTTCACTGGAGCCAGAGAAGCAGCAGCTCTCTCTCTGCAGGCCAAACACCACTTTGAGGCGGGATAAAACAGAAAGCAGTAAAGCAACAGGAGAGATACTGCTGACTTGAAGTGGACCACATGGACCAGGGGTAAGTACCTAATTCGATGCAGGTTATTCCCAGAGACCATATGTCCACTTTCCCATCGTACTGACCCTCGTCCATGGCCAAGATCACCTCTGGGGCCATCCTGAAGGAATACAAAATAGATACACACACACACTCACTTTGGTGCCAGACCAGGTAGACCAAGAGAATGTCGTTGGCTTGATGGAAACAAAGTAGACGTCTCCTTTTCATAGGTGAAGATCATTACTAACCAATATGGAGTCCCTACAAAGGAGTTGGCTGGAGAGGCAATGGAGGCAGAACCAAAATCTGCAAGCTTCACCTGGCCAGGCTCTGTCAGCAAGATGTTCCCAGCCTTAATATCTCTATAAAACACACAGTGATGAGTCGAGGGCGGAGGCTTGAATCAATAAACTGACAGTACTGCTTGATATAACTGGCACACATACTGGGCCCCTCAGCACATGTTCCAACTCGGCCCCTAACACACCCACAACATACACACACACACACACACAAACACAACAACACACACACACGTACCGGTGAATCATGTTGTGGGAATGGAGATAAGCTAAGCCCTCCAGAGCACCATGGGTAATCGCTGCGATTTCCATTTCTTGGAGAGGTTTCTTGTGAACTGGCGCAGGTAGACAAAAGGAGATCAGGGTGTTGCAATTCATGAGGAAAATTCATGAGGAAATCACATGGGACAATCCCGGGGAAGATACACAACCTATTAATCACTGATCGAAGAAAATAAAAAGTGAAGAAAATAAAAATTTAGTGAAGGTAAATTCACTAAATGCTGAATTTACCTTCCAGTACGTCGGAGGTAGAGCCCAGACAGTACTCCATGACCAGCTGTGAGGGGAGAAATAAAACGTTGTGAGACTTTTGTAAGATGATATACAATTGATCCAACTTAACTGCAATGTCACCAATTTGCTATTGTCAAACGGAAGACTTACCCAGGCTGTGTGCTCTCTCAGGTAGCATCCTTTGTACTCTATGCTGTTGGGGTGCTGTATTCTCTGGAGAAACTTCACCTCCTTGATTATGTCCTGCCATTTCTAGGATGAGACAAAGTACAAGAAAAATTACCATCAACCAACACCCATATACCACAAGTGCACGTCCAGTGTCCTAGATAGGAATCCTTTGATCTAGACTCCAATTCCCTCGAAGAATCAATTATGTAATTGAAGCTTTTTAGACAAGAAACAAATCTAATAATGGTGACCGTCAGGGTGAATGTGTCCCCGTGTAACAGTTTCTCTGACAAATAACCTAAACCAGTCACTGGACAAAGATTTTCATCCCAACAGTAGAGAGAAACAAGAGGCCATATTCGAAGCAAACCTAGAATTGACTTGGTTGACCCAAACTGGCTGATGACAGGCATTGCAGAAGTACGCTGTATCAGCCAGAATGTCACCGAGCCTGCTCACTGTGTGAACCCACTAAAGCTTTAGAACGACGCTCGTGAGGACATTATACATGGTGCTGTTAGACACCTGATTAAATTAAGTACCATGGGATTGGTGGACTGTATCTTGTCCTAAGAGTTCATTATTCCATGAAGTGAAACACAGACGACATCACTCAGTGAACGCAATTTGTTTGGAAGTGAGGCAAACGGGGCACTTCAACAAAAACAAAATGACGCATTCAGCTGGAAGGCATCCATAAAGCTGCAAAACTGGTAAGTGATCATGACTCAGAATACTGGGGCACAGTTGTCCTCTTTAATCTTGGAGCAGCCTTGCAGCTAAAACTCATCATACATCACCGACAACAACATAAACAAGGGCTCCTAACCGGGTACCCATATGTACACGTGAGGAGATTTGGTGAGGTCATGACCCGGATGACAAAAAGGGTCTTCATGCTCACTCTTACCTCATTGGACTGCTTTCCACTATAAGACATCTTCTTAATGGCCACCACCTCAGTTGTCCGAACATCATGTGCCTGTACAAGAAAACACCCATTAGCGCTTTGCCCTCCACTCAGACATCAGTTCAGTAACTCCAGCTCCATGTTAAGACTTTGAGGGTCCGACCTCGCGGTCCCAGTGACACTTACAAAGTAGACGGCTCCGAAGCTTCCATGGCCGATCTCCCGCAGGTCTGAGAAGAGCTTCTCAGGGTCCTCCTTGAAGAACAGGTCGGAGACCTCGGGGTCCTTCAGGCTCCCAGCCCGGCTGCTGTTGGGCATGCTGAGGACCGGGAGGGGGGGAGGGGGCAGTGTCGCCGCTGCCAGGGACTATCTGGATCTGCGACAGCGAGGCAACAGCCCCCGCCGATGGCTCATCTGCAGGACAGCCGCCTCATGCGTGTCAGTACCTGTGGGGGGGGGGGGGGGGGGGGAGAGGGGGGGTCAGCGGGCCCATCACGGTTACTCGGGAAACATGGGCCCGAGGCCGGCACTGCTCCGGGCGAGGCAGGCACTGCTCCGGGCGAGGCAGGCACGGTATTTTACACGGTGTTGTGAGGTGTTGCGAGACTGGATGCCGTAAAACGAGAGGGGCTTGTTGAAATGGCAGGTCCTGCTCTGGGACCCCAGCCTTCCGAGTGTCCCTCAGTACCATCATAACAGGAGACGGGGAGGGCAGAGCTGCGCTCACTGGCCAGTGATGTCAAACCCGCTCTGGAGACTGGCCAGTTAAAGCTCTGGGTCCTTTTCTGGTAAAGGCAGGGAGAGATCAGTCGCCTGTTTCCATAGCAACAACAGCAACTACAGTAAGAAAGCCAAGCGGGCTGTGTCCTGACAACCTCCCCTCCCCAACACCCTCCTGCTCCATCACTGGCACGGTGACAGACACAAGTACTGGGGAAGACAAAAGAAAATAGCCTTGCTGTTGATAACCTCACACAAAGAAACCAACATTACAACAGTGTGACTAAGGAGGACGAGGTATGAGCTCTGTAGGCATGGCATGTACAAGAGCATTCCATCAATCCAACCAAACTACTTTGACTCGTGAAAAGGAATCACGAGACAAGACACGGTTTAATCATGACCTGATTCAAGTCATTAATTACCTTGACACTTACAGCCACCCCACTCATACAAAAATAAGCATATAGGCCAACCCTGATGCTTTTGAATGATGCTTCAGTCAGTACAAATCAACCAAAATGAGACCTTCCTAACCTCACCAAAAACACACGCAGCTAATTGACAACAACACTAAATCGAGCGTACACCTCACTGACGACCAAAAGTTTGACTCTGCGGTTCGGTTTTGGTTCCTGGGTTAATTGTTGGAGTGGATAGGCAAGACCCAGCCAGACCACTGGGGGAAGTTTCCCCGGCGCTGCTCAGATGACTAGAGCTGATGCCAGAGTCACAAGACTGCTCCTCTGTAGGCCTGGGAGGAACAGCCCTCAGTCCCTGTAGTAGACATCTTTTGTCCCACAACAACAACAACTGGATGACCCCCCCCCCCCCCCCCCCCCCCCATAGCCCCCAGCCCACACAGATGCAGCTTTAGCCCTGAAATGAAGTCTCATTAACATGTGTGGGACTGTGGCTCTTTATTGCCATTGTTATGTACGACATTGCTGGTGAATGAGGCTCGTCTTCAGCCTGCTGATGACACGTGAGGGTGACAGCAGCCCTGATGACTAACACCTTTAGATTAAACACCCCTGCATGCCACCTGACACACAGGCACACACACAGGCTACAGACAGCAAGAATGCGGTCGGACTGGACAACAAAGCTGGAGGTCTGGAATTCCCTCTGCATGCTCTCACTGCACTGCATTTCCTGTTCGCTCAGCTATAGGGGGTGGGAATGGGGCCTGATCAGCAATTACTGGCTCCATCAGTCTTCTTTGGAGACTAAATAAGTCTGTGCGTAGCACGCAACTTACAATCTTAGCCCTATAGCTTACTTCTAGTTTAAACAAACCAGATTATTTCCCCACCCTGTAATGTAAGTCTTCATGAATCAGTTGTCATGACTGTGTAGTCAAATACAGGCATGTAATAAGCATTATGAGATGCGTTGCGCTGAACAGTGCTTTTTGTTACCAACATTAAAGCCCTATGAATCATTTTAGGAGGCTTCTGTAAGTGGCAGGGTTCCAGCACATTTTTAGCAACTAATATCAATGTAAAATGTCTGGTTTGTTTCACCCAAATAGCGAAAAACTGTAACACAGTCTTGTGTCTAACTGGACACAAGACCCTCCCAAAAGTTATGAATCATTGTATGTCCAGGCATCCAAATGCTGGTCTTGAGTAATGACAACAGTTGCATAATATCGAAATAGCTAGCGATCTAATGTCAATGATTTTTTTTAATGTAACATGGCATGGGCTTATTGAGTGAATTTGATGGATATAGCCAACTACTGCCGTCTTGGAAAACAAAGTGTTAACAAGACCGTGTTTGCAACACTTGTTTACACAAGTCTAAGACAAAGCTTTGCATCCCCTTATGTACAATCGGTTTTTATCATCCACAAGGATCCAAGCTAGACTACTAAAGCTAGCCCCTACTAGCACTTGCTAGCTACGTGTTCACATTAACAACTGGGTGACATCTGGTTGGCTAACCAGGTATGATAGTTAGCAGAACTAACTAATAAGCAACCGTGTCTACGACCACGACAAGTTTAGTTAAAAGATTTGCATTGATAGATTACGAAACCGACTATACACACACAGCACTACATTCTCTTGTACTTACTTCGCAGACAAAATTTGCTGTACTTTAGCAAGCTCGCCCAGGCAGTACTCGCCTAGCCTAACCCACTACTATTAGCACTAGCCATTTTCTGCGAATTACAGTACATACAAATGTGGTATGACAATTCTTTAACTCGCAAACTTTCGCAAGTATTCGCTATGCTAGCAGCTAGCAAGGTATGAATTACATCACCAAACACCGAATAGTCAAAATGTCAAGATACCTAGCCACTACTATCGTATAAATACTTGTTAGCTAATAGCTAACATGGACATTGGGATAGCTAACATTGCTAGCTAACTTGCTCATTGCTCACCCTTCCGACAGGCCAGGTTTACGCGTAGTGTGTCGTGTGGTTCAGCCGATTTGGAACAGGAGTGCCGGATCTGTATTTTGTCCCGTGTAATACCGCTCTTGGACCGATCGCTGAGGGTTTTCGAAGTTGTCAACAAATTCCTTGCTCTATTTTTGAACAATATTGCTGTCTAAAGTCTCCACCCTTGAACTAACAGGGGCCCAAGATCTCGAAGCCAGGCAGGTTCCAAAGATGGCTGCCGTGCGTTCGGTTCTACCGCCTCCCTCCGTGACAAATACAGCAGGGAAAATATGAAGGAAGTTCAGGGAACACCCTGTAAACACCCCCAAACAAACTGCGACCGCACCCTTGATGTCGTTGGGAGATTGGAGTGGTCGACCAACACGACTAAACTCTGCAGTAATTAAATTGAAGCTTAATTTTCCTCTAGTCTCAGTTCCTGAAACGTTAGTTCCGCCCTATCACTGTAAACTCCCTCTGACCTAAAAGCATGGAGCAGAGCAAGGCGGCCAAGATCCCTAACTTCCAGGGGCGGAGACAGTGTAGGCTACGTTTCAGACAAGACAGCATATAAACAGAGATTTCATATAAATAGGTATGTCCAAAGTTGAAACAAGAGTGGTTGACGATACCATACCATTCCGAAGACAGTACTTGACTTCATTTCCAGAGCAAAACATTTTGAATAAGTTGGGATCGATTTTAATGATTTTATACACATTGTTAATGTACATTTGCTCATGCAGCGATCTACTGATTTATCAGTTTGTCTGTCAAAATCAGGGAAATGAATTTAGATGTTGCAATTCTCCGGAATGAACAGTAGATGTCACAAGCAACTAGTCTTTGGCCATCTACCACATCCCAACTGCAAGAAGAAGTTGCGAAATGCGGAAGGAGTTCATCCTACCACACTCGCATGGCGAAAATGGCTGCTGGTGAGGAACAGCAACAGGGTCATAGAGCTGGAGTGTTCAAACAGAAAAACAAGATTCATAAACATGGCAAGCATCGGACTAAGGGTGAAATCGAGAGGGAGAACAAAGGTAAGCCACGTCCCTATCTGGAGAAGAGAGTAACTACTAGAGATATCTTGGTGTAAACGGTAGCTTGCATAGTGCAATCCGAACACGTGTGCATGTAATGTACAGTGTTGTGATATGGAAAAGTTATGTTTTTTTAAGACTACGAAAAAAAACAAGATATAGATTCCCTTTTATAAATGACCAGATGTCAGGTAAAACGGACATTGCTAGATTGATATCGAATGCGTGATCAAACGCTATCTCCTGTATGGCTAGCTGTACCTCCATGGTATTGTGGAGTTGCACTAGACTAGTGTCAGTCATGTAGACTATAAGGGCTTGAGATGGACATGCATTTTAGAAGGTTGTCTCTCCAAACAGGACGAGTGGGTGTAACCGTTCTAACCAAAAAACAAAGGAAAGAGCAAAGGAAGATGGACAGAAGACACAAAGCCAACCAGCTGCGCAGGAATAAGAAGGATCAGGTAAATCCAACAGAAAGAATACATGTGGTGACGTCAGTTAAAGGCGATTGCATCTGTTAACGTGGAAGAGTTCATGCGTCTCTGTTCAGGTCCTGACAGAGAAGCGTCGCCTGGGCAGTCGTGACGGCCCCCCCCACTTGGTGTCTGTGGTGGCCCTCCATGCTGCGGTTGATGCGGAGGCTGTCACTAAAATGCTACGTGGGGAGGGGTCTGGAGGTGTTGTGCGTCAGGAACAGAGTGTCAGTGGAGTTAACGACAGCTTTAGCATGGTCCTGCCTCGCTTCAAACAGAGGTTCATCTTCCTGCGTCCAAACCCAGGTAGTTAACTCACGGGAATGTGACTGTTGTTAAAAAAATGGTGACTTCTATTTAAGCGATGGGTTTAAAGCTTGTTTTGCCTGTGTGTGCTCTCTCCTTCCCTTCAGAGGACATGCACTCTTTGCTAGATGTAGCAAAGGTGTCTGACAGCCTGGTGTTTGTGCTGGATTCCCAGGACGGTTGGGACAGCTATGGTGACTACTGTCTCTCCTGTCTGTTTGCACAGGGCCTGCCAAGTCACGGTGAGACATTGTACAAGTAAATGCACACAAACATAAACAATGTGCTCGGTCAGTCAGACCAACCATCAAACAACCAGTTTGTTGTGTAAAGCTTCAGGTCATCAAATCTATATTTGGTTGATATTTTATGAAGATTCCTATCATCAACTTCCACACTTTTCCATTTGGTCCCCAGCTTTGGTCTGCCAAGGTGTGTCGGACCTGGCTGTGAAGAAGCGCGTGGAGTCGAGACGTAATCTGGCAAAGATAGCAGAGAACCGCTTCCCAGACGCCCGCCTCTTCCCCCTGGACTCTGAGCAGGATACCACTCTGTTGCTCCGACACCTGGGCTCTCAGAAACAGAGGAAGCTGGGCTTCCGCTCCCGTCGCCCCCACCTCCTGGCACAGCAGGTCAGCTACACCCCCCACACTGCCCAGGAGACGGGAGGCGCGCCCACCGGTCTGGGGACCCTGCGCGTCTCTGGCTACGTCAGAGGCTGTGCTCTGCAGGTGGACAGGCTGGTGCACATCTCTGGCCACGGGGACTTCCAGCTCAGCCAGGTGGACGCCCCCGTAGACCCCCTCAGCCTCAACCCCACCGCACCCCGACCAGCCAAGCCTGGAAAGGGAGGCGACATGGACGTGCAGGTGGGTGAATCCGGGCTCTCCTTAAAGTCTCTCTCTCTCTCCAAAAATGTAAGTCGGTAACAGTCTTGTGAATGAAATGGATAGAAATCGTGTCCAGTCGATCCCACCTGAAGCTTTGCGTGCCGTGTGTGTGTGTTCTGTAGGACGGAGGCGGCGATGACGCGGAGTCGGTGCGCGTGCTGATGAAGGCAGACCCGTCCCGCAGGGAGGCTCTGCAGGCCGAGGCCGAGGTGGACCCCATGGACGGAGAGCAGACGTGGCCCACAGACTCTGAGCTGCTGGAGGCTGAAGGTAAAGGGGGGGGTTCCCCCCGAGAGGTGGATGTGATAGCTGCGCTGGCTGGGAAGGTCAACCCAAACGTGTCCACTTGCCTCTTGACAGAGACCAGGAAAACCAGGCGGGTGATGAAGGTTCCGAAGGGTACGTCCGATTACCAGGCAACCTGGATTGTGGACGAAGACGATGGCGAGGGCGACGAAGAAAGCTGTGACGATGAGGACGATGATGATGATGAGGATGACGACAAAATGATCGATGACACAATGGATGGCGAGGACGAAGAGGATATTGACTCCCAGGTGAACTCCCATTCAGACACGCATATCTAGCCACAGGATCAGCTGGAATTCAGCCTTGGGGCACCTGGTGTTTTGAAAGGTCAGCGTGGGTTTGTTTACCCCCTCTCCTTGTTGCCACGGAGACGGTGGAAGCACATAATGGTGGGCTGACACCCACCTGGGCGGAGAGGGTGTGGGGGCAGAGGAGTGCATACGTG
Source organism: Hypomesus transpacificus (assembly GCF_021917145.1). Taxonomy (NCBI): domain Eukaryota; kingdom Metazoa; phylum Chordata; class Actinopteri; order Osmeriformes; family Osmeridae; genus Hypomesus; species Hypomesus transpacificus. Next base: position 12,449,963 of record NC_061074.1, on the reverse strand, counting down.
ACCCAGCGGTTAGTGTTCCGGTCAGATGGAAAGGTGCTGTTTGTTTTCTCAGTGTCTGCCTCTGGCCCACAGTGCCAGGCTAGTCAGTCCAACAATAGTGTTTGGAGCTGGGGTCCCGAGAGGAGTCTCCTGTCTTCCTGTTCTACGGACGACGCTTCCTGTCTGGACGAGGGGAAGGGGCGGGCATTTATTTATAACAGCCATGCTTGAAAGAGGGTTGAGGGGGGGGACGGGGGACGGCTTTACGTGGAAAGGCTTCAGCTCCATCTGTTTTCTTTGAATCCTAATTAGCATGTGGTTTGAAGTCCGCCTCCGGCCCACAGGACCCTCTCTGAGATGTTAACAATAGGGGAAATGGCACAGTGGACGAGGAGGATTATTATTACAGCTTGAACTGTTCAAGGGGTTGGAAGTTGAGTCTGTGCTGTGTGGATCCCCCCTCGTGTCTCCTGGACGTTTGTGCCAGTCCTTTGAGAACCCCAGAGGGCTGCTTCTTTGATGATAAACGTCCCTTAAGAAACCCACTGCCAATGACTGGAAATCAGGTCGACCCAGCTACAGACATTGAAGGTGTATGCACACAGGTTTATCTAGAGTTCCCTTGATATATTGTTGTTCCCTGTGTGTAAGGCATTGCACAACTGCACTACATAGAACCAGGCCTGTCTATTTCCTGTGCTCTAGGCCGCCGAATCAGACTGTCCGTCAGACGAGGAGGAGGAAGAGGAGGAGCTGACCTCCACGGAGCGCGCGGGCACCGACCGCTACGACGAGCAAATGGATGAGGCCGAAGAAGGGGAGGGGCTGAAACGCTACCGCGAAGCTCGGGCCAATGTGATGTTCCCAGATGAGGTGGACACGCCCCTCGACAGAACAGCTAAGACCAGGTAAAGACCGGCCGTTCCTGGCACCCTCCCCCCCCCCCCCCCCCCCCCCCCCCCCCCCATAGGCCTTGTTCCCCTCCCTCACCCCTCTCTCGTCCACCTCCTCCCCCCTCTCTCGTCCACCTCCTCCCCCCAGGTTCCAGCGCTACAGGGGGCTGAAGAGCTTCCGCTCCTCTCCCTGGGACCCCCTGGAGAACCTGCCGCTGGACTACTCCCGCATCTTCCAGTTCCAGAGCTTTGAGCGCACCCGCCGCCGCGTCCTGGCCGAGGCCGCGCAGGACGAGGAGGGAGCCGTGGTACGAGTGTGTGTGTGTGTGTGTGAACAAGTGTGTGTGTGTGTGTGTGAGAGAGACATCCATATCCAATACACACACGCCTCCCACCTGATCTCCCCCCCCCGCCTGTCCTCATTCACACCCCTCCCTCCGTCTGCAGGTGGGCTGGTACGTCACCCTCCACATCCTGGACGTCCCCCCCTCGGTGATGGAGAGCGTCCAGACCGGCCACCCCCTGGTGGTGGTCTCCCTGCTGCCTCACGAACAGAAGGTAGGAAGGAGACGGCCTCCCGCATCCACCCTCATCCCCTGCCAAGCACGGGGAGGGCGTTTAGCTGCTTCCAACAGGTCCAGGGCCGGTTCTGCTATGGACGCGTTATCTGACATGGGTCTCTCATCGTGTGCTCTCACTTTGACCCCAGATGTCGGTCATGCACCTGCTGGTGAGGAGACACCCCAGCAACACGGAGCCCATCAAGTCGAAAGAGGAGCTGGTGTTCCACTGCGGCTTCAGGAGGTTCAGGGCCTCCCCTGTCTTCTCCCAGCACACCTCGGGTACAACAGACGGGCGTCGCAAGAGACGGCACGGGAACATTTCAGTCCGAGACAGTCATGTTAAGTAACTCTTCAGACTGTTTTAAGACGGCCTCTCTCTCTCTCTCTCCCTTCAGCTGACAAGCATAAGATGGAGCGCTTCATGCGTCCCGACACCCCCCACCGTGGTGTCCGTGTACGCCCCCATCACCTTCCCCACGGCTGGGGTACTGCTCTTCAAACAGAGGGAGGACGGTAAGGCCTCTGGGCTGACTGCCTTACCCCTTCATACTCCAATACCTTTGGCCTGTAACCTGTTCATGAATGGTGTCATGTGTTCACCCCCTTCCACATGACCATCGCAGTAGAGTGAGTGAGTGTGTGTGTCTGAGCCTGACTCGCCCACCTCTCTCTCTCCCTGTAGGTGTACAGGACCTGGTCGCCACGGGCACCCTGCTGAGCTGCGACCCCCAGCGCGTGATGCTGAAGAGGATCGTTCTGAGCGGACACCCCTTCAAGATCAACAAGCGCTCCGCCGTCGTCCGGTACATGTTCTTCAACAGAGGTGAGAGAGGGCGGAGCTACGGAGCCCCCCCCCCCACACACACAGGGACTCACTGCTGGGGTTTCATTGTGGGCGGGCCCAGTTATCTAGACCCGCCCCTGTGGCGGCCGTGTTCTTCTCTGTTGTTTTCCAGAGGACATCCTGTGGTTTAAACCTGTGGAGCTGAGAACCAAATGGGGCAGGAGAGGACACATTAAGGAGGCTCTAGGTCAGGACCCCTACTCACTATCTCAGTTTCTCTCTCTTATTTTTGTTTTGGATTCAGTGTTTTCCCCCCCTCGAACTGGCCACTCACCCAGCCCTTTACCTGCGCGTGTGTGTGTGTTACTCTCTCTAGGAACTCACGGACACATGAAGTGTGTGTTTGACAACCAGATGCGCTCCCAGGATACTGTGATGATGAACTTGTACAAGAGAGTGTACCCCCGCTGGACGTTTGACCCCTACGTGCCCCTGTCCCTGCCCTGGGTCAAGAGAGAGGGGTTGGAGGAGTTTGAGGATTTGGACATGGAGTAGAACACAGCCATCCAAGTTACTGAGACACTTGGACTCAATGAACATAAATGGACTTGCATGGACGTTGAAAAAGTACATTTTTTGTCTAGGAACGGGATTGTCGTTTATATCAAATAAACCAGTTTGATCAAAATGGCTGCATTTGAAGTATTTTTTCTGAAGATTTTTTACCTCATCAGTAAAAGGGCAATTGTTCAATTTCAGGCCACTAGATGGCAGCCATGTATAAGAATTGGTGAAGGAGTGTGGCTGTGATATTAACAGAACTGTTGTCTTGAAAACTTCTTACTGACCTGATCAAAGCTTTTACGGTGTTGACAGAATCTAAGTCATTATGCTCAACTGACTGCTACGACAGTCAATCCATATTTTATCATTGTATACATACAGTTTTCTAGAGTGACAAGTCATATCTATAATTTATTATCATCTATTATAGATTTGCAGTTGTGTTCTAGTCCAATTAGTGCATGTCAATGCTGTTGGTAGATCTGAAACCAGTCCCTGATCAGAGAACATCACCACCCCCTCCCATTCCCTGGTGCTTCCCTGGTGCTTCCCTGGTGCCCCCCTGGTGACTCCCTGGAGTCCCCCTGGTGCCCCCCTGGTGCTTCCCTGGTGCCCCCTGCTTCCCTGGTGCCCCCCTGGTGCTTCCCTGGTGCTTCCCTGGTGCCCCCTGGTGCCCCCTGCCTCCCTGGTGCCCCCCTGGTGCTTCCCTGGTGCCCCCCTGGTGACTCCCTGGAGTCCCCCTGGTGCCCCCCTGGTGCTTCCCTGGTGCCCCCTGCTTCCCTGGTGCCCCCCTGCTTCCCTGGTGCCCCCCTGCTTCCCTGGTGCCCCCCTGCTTCCCTGGTGCCCCCCTGGTGCTTCCCTGGTGCCCCCTGCTTCCCTGGTGCCCCCCTGCTTCCCTGGTGCCCCCCTGCTTCCCTGGTGCTTCCCTGGTGCCCCCCTGCTTCCCTGGTGCTCCCCTGCTTCGACCCCAAACCCTCCTTTCTCCACCAGTTGAGCCTCACACGCAGAGAGCACGATCAGTCTCCCGTTCTCTCTCCCTGTATCTCCAAACAGCCAACAATTTAACATCCCTCCTCATCTCATGCTTTGTTAGATTTGTTTGTCTTGCGGAGAAATGAAATGATTTATGAATTGTAATATTTATCATAAAACTGCGGCTCTCGCAATGCTTGCAGCTACATGATTCATCCCGGGGCTCAGGTGGGGCCCGCTGCGGCGAGGGCATGCCAATATGTTCCTGGGAAAGAAGGGTGAAGACGAGGGGTTGGAGAAGAGAGCACCATCCAAGAAATGGAAGAGGGGATCAAAAGTTCAATGTGTACCTTTTTTTCATACTGTAAATTTGATTACTGTGGAAAAAGGGGGGGAGGGGGAATAAAGATTAAAACAATCTAGCTGGAGCAATGCCTCTTTATTGCCCTAGGGGGGGCTGTGGGGGGGGGGGGGGGGCAGGGGAGCAAGTCGGGAGCCCTGGACAGTTTTACTGAAACACTCCATTTATTTCCTGCTTCATTTTTCACATGTTCATACTGAAGCAAGGGCACTCGACGGTGCTGTGTTGAACACATCTTGTTTTAAGATGAAGGGGTGTGGTGTGCCTGGCTGACTGTTCAGGACCAGTGAGGGGAAGGAGGAGGAGGGGGGGAGTGGAATTCAATACCCCCGCCTTGGAGAACGTCCTGAACACTGAAAGAATGAGCCTCTTCCTGGGCACACACACAGCATTTTTTCCTGACACTATCAATT
>NC_061074.1:12322683-12445334 GCF_021917145.1 Hypomesus transpacificus | reverse complement strand
CACACCACAAACACAGGTGACATGGTTTAACCGGTTTTACTGCAACGGAAATCGGTGTTGGGTCAATGCAGCCGTTTGCCACCCTAGTGACAAAGCGTCCCTCTCCAGGAACACACGTCTTTCACCACACCGAAAGAAACGTTTAAATCATGCACAAACTAAGCTCAAACGTTCAACTTGTCTAAACAGGTCCTTGGACACATGTGATGCGTGTCCTGTCTGCCTCCAGCAGACAGATGTGACTGTGCGAGGCCAAGCTGTGTACACCAGGCTCTTCTCTTGCTCCTCTAATCACTCTCATCATTAGCTCTGGGCTCGGCTCGTCAGCCCGATAGCCGGCTCCATCAGCAGGATTTGTGGAGGGCTTAAGTAGGGAGGTTTGCATAGCGGGCAGGCGGGCTGGAGCCAGAGCACATCACTGTGGATTGATCTGGACATTCCCACGGCTGTAGAGAGTAGCAAATCACCAGATACACACACACACACACACACAGACTCACACCAACACACCGACTCGGAGACACACACAAACACACTCCAGTGATGTGATCAACAGGGCAATCATTGGTGAAACTGACTGTGATGTTGGGGAGAAAGAGGGCGGCAGAGAGACAGAGCGAGAGAGACAGAGCGAGGTAGAGAAAGAGAGCGAGGCAGAGAGACAGAAATGAGAGGGTGACCGAAAGAGAGAGAGACAGACAGAGACAGAAATAGAGACGGGGAGAGGGAGGCAGTGAAGGGGGGGACAATGAGAGGAGCAGTGAACGATGAGCGGCGGTTCTAGGTGTTATTGTTAAGTGACTGAGATCTCTCCCTTCCTAATGGCTGCTAATGATGGGATGGATGACCCTGTCGTGCTTTCTCTGGAGCCTGCTGTGTGTGTAGGTGTGTGTGTGTGTATGCGTTGTGTCACAGCCCCAACTCAAAGTTGAGTTATTCTTAATTATAAGCATTACAGTAATATGGCTCAGGGAAGCTGGGCAAAAAAGCGAGAATGAGAATGAGAGAGAGAGAGAGAGAGAGAGAGAGAGAGAGAGAGAGAGAGAGAGAGAGAGAGAGAGAGAGAGAGAGAGAGAGAGAGAGAGAGAGAGAGAGAGAGAGAGAGAGAGAGAGCATTAACTTTCCTCATGACTTGACAAACACAACAAAGCCAGCAGAGTTGATATGAGAAGGTCTGGTGACAACCACCACTCATGGAACAGCAGGAAATGACACACCACCAGGTGTTTAGAAAACAGGAAGCCAATCCCCCCCTATCCGAGTGGCAGGGAAGTGATCCTTTATGTACAGTTAGGAGGGGTCGCTTGTGGAACGGACAGCCTGATTCTGATCATGCAGAGACAGAATCCTCTCAGTCCTTTTAAAGTGAGGATGTACACACACACACGCACACACACACACACACACACACACACACACACACACACACACACACACACACACAGCCTAAGGACTAGTGTGTAGATTAGATAGATAGATAGACAGAGAGAGAGGGAGGGAGGGGGAGAGAGAGAAGAGGACGGAGAGGGAAGGATAAACAGAGAGATGGAACACTTCATCAAAGCCACCTGTCACCATGGTAACGGGTTGAATGACACCTTTGCTTACCCACACTGTCATAGCAGTGCAAGCTGAAAACCTTTCATCCGTCCCAACCCCCTCCCCTCCTCCTCCCTCCTCCTCCCTCCCCTCTCCCTCCCTAGGCTCCCTACTCAAGCGCTTGTGTTGCCACTCTGCACGGACGTTTGTGTTCAACCGCACGGTGAATAAAGGTTTCTCTACAGTTCTCCCCAACCTCCTCCCGTCCTGTCCTCCCTGCGTCGACCGGCTCTCCTCCGCTCCACCTCTCCTCCGCTCCACCTGTCCTCCGCTCCACCTCCCCTCCGCTCCACCTTCCCTCCACCTCTCCTCCGCTCCACCTCCCCTCCGCTCCACCTCTCCTTCGCTCCACCTCCCCTCCACCTCCGCTCCACCTCCCCTCCCCTCCACCTCCCCTCCGCTCCACCTCCCCTCCCCTCCACCTCCCCTCCGCTCCACCTCTCCTCCGCTCCACCTCCCCTCCGCTCCACCTACCCTCTGCTCCATCTCCCCTCCGCTCCACCTCCCCTCCCCTCCACCTCCCCTCCGCTCCACCTCCCCTCCGCTCCATCTCTCCTCCGCTCCACCTCCCCTCCACCTCCGCTCCACCTCCCCTCCGCTCCACCTCCCATCCGCTCCACCTCCCCTCCGCTCCATCTCTCCTCCGCTCCACCTCCCCTCCGCTCCACCTCTCCTCCGCTCCACCTCTCCTCCCTCCCTTAATTATCTTCTGTCCTCCGTCTCACTCCGTCCACCCGGTTCCAAGCCCGTCTCTGAGCTGCTGGGATCAGCAGGGCTTGTCCCCCGGACACCATGGTGAGGGTGTCCTCCAGCCCTCTGAGACCTCCAGCCACACGTGGGGGTCCTGGTTACCCTGCCAGCCGTCTAGCCTGCCCTCCCCCCCCCACCCCCCCCCCCTCTGTTGCAAGACAGACCCCCCCTGAGTGACAGCCTCTGAGGTCAGGGTGGGTGCATGAGGCTGGGTGGAATACATTGCCCTTTCAGTCACAGCCTCCGGACAGGTTACAGGCTCAGGGGAGAATAGGAATGAGTCCAACATGAAAGCAATGCAAAACAAGAGTAAATGTCATCATTTGGGAGGGATTACATCATTTGAGGTGCATGATCACAGTGTGTGTGTGTGTGTGTGTGTGTGTGTGTGTGCATGCAGGCGTAATTCCATCTAGCCTTCAGTGTAATGCATGACTGTGTTCTTGTAAAACCGAATCCTTATTATAACTCTATAGCTCTGACTGTGGTAAACAAAACAGCTCATGGTTTTACGGTTCTCTCTCTCTCTCTCTCTCTCTCTCTCTCTCGCTCTCGCTCTCGCTCTCGCTCTCGCTCTCGCTCTCGCTCTCGCTCTCTCTCTCTCTCTCTCTCTCTCTCTCTCTCTCTCTCTCTCTCTCTCTCTTCCTCCCACCTCATGCAATTCTCGGAGGCTATGGGGGGACTTTTAGTCATTGAAGTATGTGGCTGAAGACAAAGCCAGCCAACACTATCCGAACCTTACAGTGTTGTATGAGCCTGTCCCCCTTTGCCTTCCATTCGAAGTTCTCATCTCTCTCCCTCCCTCCCTCCCTCCCCTCTGCTCCCCCACTCTCTTCTCCCCTCTCTGCCTCCTCCTCCTCCCCCTCTACCCCCTCCTCGCTCCTGCCTCCCTCCTCTCTCCCCGCTCATCTCTCCCCACGGTGGAGTGGAATCCTTCCATCCTCTAGTAAATGCAGGGTAATCAGAGTACAAAGACCCCAGTCAACCAGGTATTGATCAACTGGGTGAAGGGGTGGAGGGTGGGCGGCGGGATAATAGGATGGTAAACCACACAACAAATGCAGCGACGTTGCCCTTTACTGCACCTGACCTCTCGTTTAGGAGAGAGGCTGGTGGAACCTTCTGGTGTGAGAGAGAGGCCGCAGAAACAGAGTAAAAGAGAGAGGGGGGGGGGGGAATTGATTGTACCTGAGGCCGAAGGCATGCGATTGTTCGTAGTTGAATAGGGAATGAATTTTCGCGTCTGAATTCACAGCGATCAGGCGATCAATTAGGTCCTGTGGAGATGGCAAATAGAGGGGGAGAGGAAACGGAGGAGGGGAGGGAGGGGTGTACAATGAAAGGAAGGGCACTTCAACAGTGTAACTTCATGCTGTGAGTGAAGAACATCTGCAGGTGGCCCATTTGTAGGTGTGCAGCACCGGGCCTTCACACTCACAAAGAGTTCCTATGCCCCCCTATGGCAAGCTGGGGAACTGCAGCCCGTTTTATAATAGTGTGTGTGTGTGTGAGTGCACATGCTTGTGCGTGTGCAGATATGTGTGAAAGACTGGGCTCGTTGTGTGTGCATGTGTGTATATAACTCACGGGTATGGAGGTGGGTATCTCTCTGAGGCTGTAGTCAGGCACGTTTGGGAGGGGCTGCTTCCAAAGGAGCTCCCACACAGCATGGCCGGAGCACAGCAGGTTCACCAGGGACACCAGGGACTGCGGGGAGAGGGGGAGGAGGAGATAGAGAGAGAGTAATGGACAGTAGGGAGACAGAGAGAGCCCAGTTAGTCACAAATGGGTCTGGCACGTCAGCACAGGGTTGGGGGGTTAACCTGCTCCTTCCTTTTCCTTTCCGTCTCCCCCTTTTTCCTAGTCTCTCCCTCACTCTTTCTTCTTCGGTCTGAACTGTCCCTCCCTCCCTCCTCTCCAACTCGCCCCTCTGTCTCATTCGTCTCTCCCTCCCTGCTATATCCTTCTCTCTCCCTCCTCCATAACTCCTGGTGTTTATTATCCAGAGTGGTGTTATCTGGCTTGGTCTGCACAGGCCCAACAGCAGAACGTGGCAGAGTCGGGGACCTTAGCAGGACCAACAAACAACTCTGACTGACTGACTGAACACCAGCTGGGTCTGAATGAGAAGATTATAAAGTGATTGGACTGAATACTGAAGATGGGATTTAGATCCAATAGCTGACATTCTGATGGTTATCTGTCTCCTGCAGCACTCCGTACACCACTAGCCCGGCTTTAGAGGCTCTCAAGCGAAAAACAAATAACAAAACTAATTGAAAAAGCATTGTTCTGTCATCCCGTCCTTCGCCGGTGGTGTTTAATGGTGTGCAGGGAAGCGTGGAGCCGCTTGCTGCTTGGAATGTAGAGAGGACGGGATGTACAGGAACCTGAGGCTAGCACAGGACTGCTGGATTACGACACACACACACATACACACATACACACACACACACACACAGACACGCTCTCATAATCAAACACACATGCACTCACGTACCGGTGCACACATTCTCACACACACACGCCTGCGTCAGATACACCCCCATGTGGACAGGCACATCCCCAGGCCTACCTTGAGGCAGCTCCTGTCCACAGGGTCCATAGGGGTGGACCTGGGCTGGACCATCCGTACGTCCTCCCTGCCACACTCCAGCACGGACCACATCTCCACCACCAGGGCCTGCACGAACCCTGCAACACACACACACACCACACGCCCACACACAGATCACATACGCCATCAGGCCATCAGACGAGTCTGGGATGGAGGGGGGGGGGGGGTTAGGGCTAGGTTTGTGTGGGAGGGTAGTTAGCGAGGTGTGAGCAGACAGGGTTAGGTACCTGAGCTGTGTAGGGCCCTCACACCTGGGGCAGTAGCTGCCACCTGGGTCACCATCACGCCATAGCCAAACTTCTCACAGCAGCTCACCTGGAACCACAGGTGAGCACATCACAGCTCCAGGTGCCTCTCAGCCTGAGGCGCTTCTGCCTGCCATGGTGATGCTCTTTGTGGTGTGTGTGTGTGTGTGGGTGTGTGTGTGTGTGGCTTTTATGTTATTTATAGAGAGTGCGTGTGGGTCAGAGAGAGACAATTGTTGTGTATTTGTTCACTAAACAAATGTAAAGCAATGAATTGAGCCAGGACTATTATTATAAACCTCGGCACTCAGCTGTACCAAATGTATTTTCTTAAACATAATTGATTTTATGTAAATCATAAACTGTAAAAAAGGTTGAACAAATGAAGATAACGGCAAACTGAAATATGTAGCATGTGTCAGACACGTTAGCACAGGGAAAGCTTCACATTTTCAATCAACGTACTGTTTCACCATTGTTAAGAATAGAGATTATTTTAGATTAATGATGTTTACATCCTGGCCTGCTGTACTGAAACGCTGAGCATCTCTAATCCAACAACACACATCGAAGCAGCAGAATCGCAAACAGTAGATTTGCGATTCCAAGATGTTGAAAATCAAAAAACACGCAAATAGATATTAAGTGTAAAGAGCCTGAACTAATTACTTGGACAAGAGGCGGGAAGCTAAGAATAGCTGATCTTAATTACATTCTGCAGTGCAAACGAGGGAAACCAGGGAGGCAATTAACAGCAGATTGTAAACAAAGGCAGTCAATTAGACCTGCTGGAGATGAACAAGGCCTGCAGTGTGGAGCTCGGAGCGCTGAGCAGGCGTCCACCAGGCACGCCAGACAGGAGAGATGCATCAACACAGCAGCACTTGAGAGGACATCCATGCATCAAGCAGCATGTAGGAGGAGCAGCACAGCTCTGCACAATACTGATAGGGGGGGGGGGGGGGGGGGGACCAGGGGGGACCAGGGGGGACCAGGGGGCAGAATCCCTCCTCAGCCTACTTGAGCAGGAGAGCTAACCATGTGTTTAGATAATCAGTATTTCCTAGTTGCTGGTTTGCTTTCTGAATATGTCTCCGCTGCGGTGAGTGGTTTGTGTAAAAACAGGACAGGCCATGCTAGATGGCGGTATGTGTATGGAGGCTTTGGGGTTAGGGCGTGGCTGTGGCTGCTGGTGGGGTGGAGGCGGCCTGCGGGTACCTGGAGTTTCTTGGTGAAGCGTGAGAACATGTACGAGACACACTCGCCCAGGGCTCCTGTCTGCTGCAGGAGGAGCACTCCTCTAGGGGTGGCAGCAAAGTTCAGCAGGTTGTCCAGAAGAGTCTCCTCCCACACAAGGCTGAGGAGAGAGAGAAGAGAGAGAAGAGAGAGAGAGAGAGACAGACAGAGAGAGAGAGAGAGAGAGAGAGGCAGAGAGAGAGAGAGGCAGAGAGAGAGAGATAGAGAGAGAGAGAGAGAGAGAGAGAGAGAGAGAGAGAGAGAGAGAGAGAGAGAGAGAGAAAGAGAGAGAGCACGTCATCAAAGCCATTGATGAGTCTGTAGGATGTTGTACAACTGCGGTGGTACAAACTGACAGAGCAAGACAATGAAAGAGAGACAAAACACAGAGGTAAAAAACGTGGCGGAGGAAGAGGAGGACAGAGGAAGAGGACAGTGGTGGTGTTAGAGGATGTTAGAGGAGAAAGATGGATGAGACGGTGGCTGTTGGCGCTGGAGGAGGTGGAGGCTGATGTTGTTGCTGTGGAGGAGGGGTCGGAGAAGGAGGATGGTGTAGGAGGAGCAGGTTCCTCACCTGTGGTTGGGTAGTTCCTGGGAGGCGTTTCCAGCTTCTGCTCCAGGAGTGGGAGTGGAGATGCTCTCTGACTGGGAGCTGGTCTGAGACACCGCCAACAGGAAACAATATACTCACTAATACTCATTGTTTGATAGGTTACTCAAAGCTGATGGAATATAGGATGTGGGGTGGGCTGGTTTACACCCTGTCTGGTGTCTCACAGGTCATCATGTCATACAGTTAAAATGCAGACAGTACTGCATGCTAATTCATGACTAATCATACTGGTGACTACTGTTAGATGAATATGGTGTGACCTGAATATAAACCCTGATACGCCCTGAAGATCAGTCGTTTCACTGCAGCGTTCCTTATGTAACATGTTTACTGTTATTGGGCGCAGTTGTGATTTGGAAACATGACAGAACTCTCAGCGTAATAAAGCATTGAGAATGCTTTAGCAATCCTTTATGATATGGCGATAACAGAGATTCCGACAAAATGTCGTTGGTGAAAGTTGACTGTTGAAGTGGCAAACCCTAGCAGGCATTTGCAGTGTAAGGATTGGGACGTGCCAGGGTGTGGTTCTCCCTGCAGTGGGGACGAGGGGGGCGCTGTTTAACCTGCTAAACCTCACCCTCCAGCTCATTTCATGTACTAGCTCACCTTAGGTAGATACTGTGCTTACATAATATGTACTGTGGCAGGCATAATGCCTATTGAGGACACACAGTAGTACTTTGTCATACCATGGGAAGGGTGTGCCATAGCTCTTTAAAAAGGGTGCAGACAGGTTGCTATTGGTTCATACCAACAATGGTAAACTAGTTTAGTCGTTGTGAGTGACGCACGGTATATTTTCGACTCGGCTTAGGTCTGAACTCCGCAGCAGGTCATCTCTGTCTGAAACAAGTCCCTTGTGGCTGGGATCCTGAGGGTCACAGGGTCCCTCGTGTCCTGGGTGGTACCTGTTTCCAGGCGCTGGCCAGGACGTCCTGCAGGGCGTAGGGGCGGAGCTCCTGCAGCCCCTCGCAGGTGTTGTACATCTGACGACACACCAACATGAAGGCCCCGCAGACGCCGTGCCACGCCTCCCCCTCGCCCAGCCAGGAGAACTCTTTACCCAGGAGCCTCTGGGTGAACTGGACGATGGCGTGGGCAGCTGGGATACTGGAGGGAGAGGAGATGACTATCACCGGAACGCTTCTTCTTGGCGCGCTCCACGTCAGCACTTTGTGTTTAATTTTAAAAATGTAGATTAAAACCCTGAAATCTCCGGGAGAGTGAGTCTCTCAGTCGGAGGGCGGGAGAGGGTCATTATTCATAATAAGGAACAGGAAATGAGCGTTGTGTGTGTCTAATGAGCTGTCCTTACCCCTGGCCCTCTGTCACCTCCAGACTCCTCTCATGCAGGAACAGAGACAGCCCCCCCTGTGTGCTGGCCATCCTGGCCAGAGTGTCTGCTATGTGAGTCAACGTTGTCGCCGGGCAGTTTAATTTGGCCTGTGACACAAAACAAATTGAAATTGCTTTAGGCGTCATGTGGGATGAATACCAACGTGCCAGAGAGAGAGAGAGGTAGCCCTGTACTATGGGCCTATGCTTAACCACAATAACATCACCCTGGAAATGTTATTGTGACTGTCAGGCAATTATTATAAACATGATGGAGTGTGGACTGGATATTTTGTTATATTTTACATAATGAAGCTGAGGGGGAAATGAAGCTAAACTACAGTCTGAAACAATTAATTTGATTGTTTGAGCTTCTGGTCCCAGTTCCACAGTCTGTTCATCATAGATATAGTCAATGTACTGGAGATGCTTGTGTTTCAGGTTGTCTTGTGTTTAAGGTTGTCTTGTGTTTTAGGACTTGATTTACAAGTATACTCTAAAACGTACCCCAATAAACTGGGTGTTTTTATGTTGCCGTAAAACAATCATGACTGGTTTTACTCTGTGCATCTTTCCAGAGAAGTTGTAAAGGAGAGGTGGAGGAGGAAATATGAGTCTAGAAGAGAGACTGATGTGGAGGTAGAAAGGTGGAGGTAGAGAGGTGGAGGTACAGAGATGGAGGTAGAGAGGTGGAGGTAGAGAGGTGGAGGTAGAGAGGTGGAGGTACAGAGATGGAGGTAGAGAGGTGGAGGTAGAGAGGTGGAGGTAGAGAGGTGGAGGTACAGAGATGGAGGTAGAGAGGTGGAGGTAGAGAGGTAGAAAGGTGGAGACGTGGAGAGCCTGACCTGCTGGCCCTTGAGCAGGGTGACGATGGGGTCCATCAGGGTGAGGAGGACCGGGGTCTGAAACAGACCCTCCACCACAGACTCTGTGCTGTCACACACGGTGCCCAGCACCTCCCTGACCAGGCAGGTGGGAGACAGGGAGGCTGGACAGAGACACACACAGAGCAGACAGTCAAGAGATGTACACTCTCACACACTCAAGTTACCATGGAAACAGAGGTACACACAGACACACGCAAGAGAGCCTATACATATAGATCAACACAAACAGGTGTGTACACACTCATAATGCACACACACACACACGTGTACACATGCCTGCACACACAGTCGCACATGTACGTACACACCCTGCGTTTGTTATCATTCTGACGTTCTAGTGAACATTCCATCAAGTGTCAGCCAGTTTATCTGAACAAAGATAAGTCTGTTTTTACTGAGAAGAGATAGACTATATTCTAAGTGTACGTAAAATATGGATTGGCAGTAAAAGAGGCTGGCCACAGCCCAAGGTAGGGCTTAATGGCTGAAACCAAGCCTCCAGTTTTGAGATAATGTCTTGTCCTGCAGATACTGCCATGTAAGCATGATGAGCTCTGAACTGAGTGACTCAAAGACATTTCTAGATGCAGAGGTAACACGTATTCATCCCAGTAAGGAGAGGGTGTGGTGTGGGTCAGGTCACCCCACCTGTGTGTGAGGAGTGTCCCAGGTATGGCCTAGGGTGCTGGTACAGTATTCTTATCAGGATGACCACCAGGTCGGCCAGGGTGACAGGCTCTGGAGCGGGAGATGACACACGTCCATTAGCGGGGGAGCGGGGTGGGAGGGAGCAGGGAGGGGTGTGGGGGGAGAGGGAGGGGTGTGGGGGGAGAGGGTGCGCTAGGAGGAACCAGAGGGATTGCAACATTCAAGAAAACTCCCTGTGGTGAAGGAAGTAGTCTAAAAGGTTAGTTCATATGCTAACTTTGACGCCAGGGAAGAATTTATAAAGACTGGAATGTCACATTTCCTGTTGGGATTAATAAACGACCAACTACTCATTCCGTCATACATCAAAGGTTGGAACGAGTCTGTGTTTTATGTATAGCAGAATCATGTATAAAGGAATTTACAAAAGAATCCCTAAACAAAAAAAGCAATGACTAAATATATATAAAAAAAATAAATAAAAAATGCACCTTTCCGCCTCCTGACTTTGATGGGGAAAAGCTTCCTGCCGTTGGTGTACATGAGGAGCCTTCCGAGAACACACAGAGAGTGGACGAAGTATGCATACTCCAACTCTCTCCTGGTGTACAGACTCCTCTGGGGGGGGTCTGAGAGAGACACGCACACGCACGTGAGAACAGAACACACACCTGATGCTGAGACAGGACAGTCAGCCAGACAGTCCCAGACAGACACTGCTGTGTCTTAGGTTTATCACCGGGCCAGGGGTGACTGGATCTGCTGTGCTCCTACACAAGGTCAACACCACAGCGTGACTCTGTGTGTCTCCAACGCTCCTTCCAACAGCTGCAGCGGTGGAGATAACGCCAGGTCGGCCACGTTCAACACACAATCTCTCTCTCAGTCTTGTCTCCTAATCCACCTACCCTCCCCTCTTTCTTCCTCCCACCCTTGTCGTCCTCTCCTTTCCTCCTGTCTATATCTTGTTCCACTGACCTCCTTGTTTCCCTATCTCTATCTTGTTTAGGCCTCCTTCCTTGGTTTCTATCCTGCCACCCAACCTTCACTCCCACCCCCCGCCCCACTGGGTCCAGGTGGGGTGGAAGAACCCTTGTGTCTGGTGCACATCCCGCTCCGGCAGTCACTCACTGATGTGCTGTCTCTCCAGGCTGTGGAGTATCTCTGTGGTCTCCTCTCTGGCCTGGTCACAGGCCTCGTAGTAGCAGATGCACTGCTGCACAGCAGCCACTGTCTGGAGGAGCAGAGGACCCAGTTACTACCACACGCTCTCCCCACAGCGGGTGGACCTGCATGGGCTGCACTAACACTCTCCCCCACACACACGAATCGCTCACCAGAGACTTGTACTTCCTATCCAGAAGTCTGAAGACAACAGTCCTGCTGTAGTAACCATGCTGAGGGAGAGGGAGAGAGGGAGGGAGAGGAAGAGAGAGAGAGACAGCGAGAGCGAGAGAAAGAGAAAGAGAGAAAGCGAGAGGAAGAGATGGTATAGGGAAAAGAGAGAGAAAGGGGAAGTTAACATTGTTAACCAGCCAACAACAGGCCAGCAAGACAGAAGCTTCATGTGTTGACTGGAGGATGGTCAGACTCTACCATCCACTTCTTGAACCAGGAGGCCTTGATGTCCAGGAGGGCCAGCAGGTGGGTGGGCTCCAGGGCCTTGTCTGTGGCCTGGGGGCCCAGCCCGGGGTGCTGGTGGAGGGTCAGGAGGGAGAAGGTGCTCTCTATGATCTCCTCCATGTATCTGCAGGGTCAAACATCATGGACACTGGCTGCTAAATACACAAACGGCTCAGATCCAGAATGGAGGGTGAGTGGAAGGTGATCTACTGACTTTTCAGGGTGGCGGATCCAGAAGGCTGATACTTCCTTTTGAAAGTCGTTCATCAGACGCATCTGGAGAAAGGCACAGCCCAAATGTGAGAACATGGCTAAACTACACTAATACAGAACATCACTAAACTAGAACCCTACATTTTCAAATCTGCTTTATTCCAGGTTAACTAAATCAATGGCAAATCAATGCACCCACCCAGTTCTCTTTGTTATTATACAAATGATTTACGAGTAAGAACAATATCACTAGATCGATACTCAGAGTTATGTGCCCTGGCTCTGGTTCAATACTGCAGTGATGCCACAGATTAGATCTTGTTCTACCTGTTTGAGGAGCCTGGTGATGTCTGGCCTGTTGACGTCCAGACCAGCTGAACCAGAAGGAAGTCTCAGCTTGTGGTCAAGGAAGTCAGACTCTAGGCTCTTCGCTAGGGGTCAAAAGGTCAAGAGTTGCATTATTTACAACATAGTACATCCAAATGACAGCTCGTGTAAATGGTGACGCATCAGCTAACCTAGACTGGTGTAGATCTCTCTGGTTACGTTCAGAGGAGAGGAGGAGAAGGTTTTAGCGAAGAATCGCAGGACCTTGTCCTAGGAGGATCACACACAGCAACAGGGCATGACTCAGTAGAAAAGAGAGTAGCTGGGGGCAGCCTTGTAGAAACAGGCGCCAAGGCAGCGTGAACCTTGGCGCATTGTTGACTGGACAAAGCTTATCTGAGCAAAAACAACTGAGACAGTTCACAAAACAGAAGATATACGGTACGAGTTTGATTAAAAGGGTTTCCATCGAGGTGATTAAAATAAAGGGACTGTACTGATGTCAGTCAAGGGGACCGATGCATAGGTCAGGAGTCAAGGTGATGGACACTGAGGTCAAGAGTGTCGGTGACTTACGCTGAGGTCAGGGTCAGGGTCAGCCAGGGCAGCAGAGAGGGTTCTACGAAGTCCACTCCAGCTCTCACAGCTTAGCACGTCTGATGGGGGAGCGCAGCACAGGGTCTGCAGGGCCTCCCAGCGCACCTAAATCAAATCAAATCAAATCAAATTTATTTGTATAGCCCTTTTTACACGCAAGCATGTCACAGAGGGCTTCACATGCGCCCATAGAACACAAACACAACACAACACATGAACACAGCACAGCACAGGGTCTGCAGGGCCACCCAGCTAACCTAAACACAACACAACACATGAACACAGCACAGCACAGGGTCTGCAGGGCCTCGCAGCGCACCTAAACACAACACAACACATGAACACAGCACAGGGTCTGCAGGGCCTCCCAGCGCACCTAAACACAACACAACACATGAACACAGCACAGCACAGGGTCTGCAGGGCCTCCCAGCGCACCTAAACACAACACAACACATGAACACAGCACAGCACAGGGTCTGCAGGGCCTCCCAGCGCACCTAAACACAACACAACACATGAACACAGCACAGGGTCTGCAGGGCCTCCCAGCACACCTAAACACAACACAACACATGAACACAGCACAGCACAGGGTCTGCAGGGCTTCCCAGCTCACCTTTAACACAACACAACACCACAAAACATCAGCACAATACCTCTTTAGGTCGGCTTGGGTCCAGTTTTTCTGCGAGAACTTGCAGCTGCTCTTGTTTGATGAAAGCATAACTCTGTGGGTGCATATGAAGGCGTTACATTGCGCTGCAGCTGCCAGGCCAATAGTCCCACTAGGAGCCTTGTAAAAACTCCAACCATTCAATAACCTGTGAATGAACTGACAACGACTGGCATATACAGTCAGCTCACTTACTCAGTCGCTTTGGATAAAAGCATCAGCTCTATTACTCAAATGTAAATGTAACTATTGATCTTGGATTTCCACTATCCTGCATCTAGCTCTATAGAAATCAATACGGACCCTGCCAGCCGTTCTGGACTGAACCCCCTGAGACATCTGAACCAACAGACTGAATCATAATGTGCTGTGGTACACAGTGACTGGATGCTACAGTAGCTGAACACTACGGTTGGCACAGGCCAGGATCTTTTCTGGACAGATGCTCCTTGTAAAAAATGGTCTCTCCCAGGAAGTGCGGTCTAGTAATATCAATGAAATTCTCCTCCCTCTCTCCCCCACTCTCTCTCCTTCCCCAACTCTATCACCCTCCCTTCCCCCCTCCCTCGCTCTCTCTCCTTTACCTGGTTGAAGGAAGAGTCACTGTCGGAGCAGTTGTCGTAGTGACTATTGGACTGCTCTGTCTGGCTCTCTCTGTGCATCTCCTCCTTCCTCAGCTGGTCCTCCTCAAACCTGTTGATCAGAGACTCCACCACCACCATCATGGTGTTCTTCAGGGTCTGCATCATCTGGTGGTACCTGACATGGTGGACAAGAGAGAAGAGATGAGAGGAAGAGAGATGGTCTCATCTAATCCTTATTCTCGACAGACATTTTTTGGTTTTGTGAGGGGTTCAGTGTTTGCAGATTTGTTTCAAGGAATCCTGCCCCCAACCCACCCTGCCTATCTACAACAGTGAACCCCTGTCTACCCAGGAGCCCTGTGAATCATCTCCCCTAAACCATGTGTTAGCGTCACCCCTAGCCTTCATTCTCACTCTGCAGACTCCCTGGTCTTCCTGGTGACGACGTGTACCAGGGTGTCCTGACCTGGCCCCACAGCGTGGGCCTCTCCTCGGGCACCGCTATCCGTCTCCTCCTCCACCACTGGCCCCACGGAGCTCTCCACATACTGACGCAGGTACTTCACAAACTCATAACTGGGTGAGCAGAAAGGAGAAGGCAAGTAGAGAGATGCAGAAGAACAAATATTTGACCTTATTTTTGTATGACATTTTAATACTGAAGACTGATGACTGCTTCATTCCCTGCTTACTTGTGGAAGTTCTTGTCCGTCTCCTCCAGGTGTAGCAGGATCTCCTCAGCGCACTCTATGGAAGGTGCACCTGAGATCCTGTCCTTAACACTCTTCAGCAGCCGTCTCAGCAGCGACTGGAGCTCAGCCTCGTCCTCAGCGGTAAACTGAGACATGGTCCCAACGTTGTGTCAAATGGCTTGATGTTCCTGGGGAACTTTAGTCGTTAGTCAGATATGCTAACATTAGCTAGCAAGCTACATACAAATGTGTCTGCAGAAAATCAGACAACTGTTTCTGAGAATGTTGGTTCATAAGAACAACACCACATCGTATAGCCAGCGTCTGGATTTTTAACACAACATCACACATAACATGACGTTTGTTAATTTCATTCTGGTACAGTATCCATTCGGCCATTCTGCTGACACAAGTGAACAGCTGACAACATAACGTGGCTGCAGGAATAACTCCCGCACGGTTTGCCCTACCTCTCTAGGTCCAATGCCTCCCTTATTAGCCAATTACTGTAGGTAACTGGCTAACTGGCTAACCAGTTGGCTAACTACTAGTTAGACAGCTTATCTGGACCAAACAATTTGGGACGTACTATACTAGTACTAGTCTAGTACTGTACCAGTACTAGACGTAGATACGTCTATCTACAGTACAGTATAGCATCTTCTCTCTGCATTAGCAAGCTAATATGATATAATACAAGGACAATTGCGTCTATCTACAAAACGAACTATGAAGCTTTACTCACAGATATCTGTCAACTCAATATGGACATGGTGTGTGTAAAGTTGTAAGGCTCCACACAGGTATGGCTAGCTCTAGCTAACTGACCTGGTAGCTTTGTGCTGCTTGGACAGTTCCGTCTCTATGGTAACGACTGATATTCAGCCAGCAACAGTGCATTGTGGGATATTCACAACACGTTAGTCTGGCGGTAGATTTGTGTGTCTTTTTAAACCACTGCCACATGTGTGTTAAAAAAATATCACATTTATAAATATAGCAATATATGTATTTATTGATATTGCCGCAGTAGAAGGGAAACAGGGACAAATATTTTGATCAAACCCTTTTTTGACATGGTGCCTTTAAATTTCAGCGTTTGACATCACGTGAGTATCTGGCCATTGGCCAAGAGCTTTCCGGGATATCAAGTTGACAAACAGAGCTGTCAAATGTCCTTTTGATTCTGTAGTAAAAGCTAGTATCTTATATATAATATCGCTTATTTTATGTAAAATATTTCATTGATGATGATGGAATAGTATACAGTACGAGCTTGATAGCTTAAACTGCTAACAACAGACACGTTGCAAAAAATAACTGGCTAGTAAGCTCAATCTAGGTGCGTACCGGTGACCCAACAACTGACTATAACCATGGCTGCAGTTGACAGTTTTAGCCTTTTGTACAGAGAAATTGCTCGGTCGTGGCACGACTCATGCAATGCTGGCGTGGAAACACTAGCCTTGGTCGGAGCGATTTACACTGTCAGCAAAGCTGTCACCGTGGCTCGAGACTGCTGCACCTTAGTAAGAATTCACTTCCTTCCACGAGTGGTCCCTAGTAACAAGAGACTGACTCATCGATTTGGTCAGTGGGCTGTTATCTCTGGTAAGTTAAGTCACACCAATTCACCACAATATAATTGATGTAATTGTATAAATTGTTCATGAACTCACTCACCTTGACTTAAAATTAAATAAATTCCTAAGCACTCAAAGCTGTACAGTACAGTATTATGTGTTTAGCATTAAACAGTTATCATTGCTGGACTGTCATCTGCTGTAAACCTGACTCCTATCACAGGTGTTTCAGAGTCCATAGCCAAAGCCTATGCTGAAGAGTTGGCCAGGCAAGGTGTCAACATAATCCTTGTCAGCCACGACAGCACCAGCCTCAGCGACGCTGTCTTCTCCATCTCACAGACCCACGGAGTGGAGGCTCTGTTCGTGGTGGCAGACTTCTCCAAGGGCCCTGAAGCCAGCAAGCTTGTCAGGGAAGCCCTGAGGGGGAAGGACATAGGCTTCCTGGTGAACTGTGTGGTGGAGTTGCAGGGGCTCCCCCAGAGCCTTACGGAGCTGTCTGAGGAGAGACTGTGGGATGCCATCAACCGGAACATAGCTGCCACAACGCTAATGACTAGGCTGGTGCTGCCGGGGATGGTGGAGAGGAAGAGGGGAGCCGTGGTCAACATCTCATCTGGAGCCTGCTGGAGGCCCTCGGCTGGCAGAGTTGCTCTCATTGCCGCTACGGTTAGCATCTCACTGAACACTGTGGACTACATATTGATAGACTACATTATCTCTCTCTCTCACAAACACACACACAAAGTCATGCATACACAGATGTGGACACTCTGATAACACATACACTTCTGTTCTTTGTAAAATGTTGATGCACCCAAACACACACACACACACACCTATTGTTCACTATTCCTTCTTCGCAGGTCTACCAGGACAGCTTCTCCAGAGCCCTTCACCATGAGTACAGATGCCAGGGTATATTTGTCCAGAGCTTGATGCCCTACAGAGTAGCTCCCAGCGGCCCAGGGTCCACAGCAGGGAGCTGGCTGGTGCCCCGGCCTGAGGTGTATGCCCGCCATGCTGTCTCCACCCTGGGCATCTCTCGTAGGACCACGGGATACTGGCCTCATACACTCCAGGTACTGAGTGTTTAGGCGTGTGTTTAGGTATTTTACACAGAGCCAAATCTCAGAAAACAAAGGTTGAATATAAGATGTATAATTCTACAGAGGAGGTGTATGTAGGCTGGGTTCACTGGCCTTTACTGGGCCTCCAGTAGAGGCCCACTCATATCACAAAGATGTTTATTAAAAGGTAATCTTGTGGTTTTGAAAGATTGTTTCTCTTCTCTGTGTTGTATAGTCCTCTCCTAACCACCCTCTCTCCCTCTTATTGTCCTCCTCTGTTTCAGTATGGACTCGTGCAGTGCATTCCAGACTGGATTTGGGTTCTGGGATCACGTATGATCATTAGCTCAAGTTGAGACGACACCTCTCAGACTGAGAGACTGAGACTAAGAGACTGAGCAGGGCTCGCTGGACTGGAACTGTAGTTCACACAACCTGTTATATCATGACTACGAATGAATGAGTCATGGGTGTGATGTTATTCATAGCTTGAGTTGTGATCTTTACTTAACCTGGTAGACAATGTACTGTATGGTGTGACAATAAAAAGTCCAAATGCACTGATTGTGTATGTGATGTTGTGATGGTTGGGTTTTACAAGAGTTTAACTTGGTGTACAGTTGTTGCAACTTCTGCTGAAAGTGAATTCTTATAATCATGATGTCTTGATTGATGGGTTGAATAAGTGTTGTGTTGAGTGAGTGTTGAATCATGGCATTATTGCTGAGTGATAGTGTGATCACTATGCTGGTGACATCACTTGTCATTAACCTAGTATTTGCAGTAAGTTTGGATGATATGAACACATAATGCTGTGCTTAATGAAGCTATTACAGAGCAATAAATATACCTTACTAGTAAATGGAATGAAGTGGCTTTTTAAGTGGTTGATTTGCAACCGTACACAATAAGTGTCCTCACAGGTGAATTAAATGATGTGACAGAATTTTAAAGTGAAATATCTGTTGTAGCTGTCTCTGTGTTATTTTCCTCTCAGAGATGACAAGATCAGGTAAATGGTTGACAAGTTCAACTTGTTTGACAAACAGTGATATCTCCTGTTTGAGGTCAGACATTATTTGTAAACATCCCAAGGACATCCAAAACAGAATCTACGAGAAAGACAGACTGTCACTAACAAGATATGACATCACAGCCCTTTAACTAACTGTGTTTTGAAAAAAGGCATAGAACCCCTCACATTGTTATTCATTTAAGTAAACTGACAGATCATCAAGCTGGGAAAGAAATTGCAAACAGGAAAAAAATTGCAATGTTTGTTATGTATCCTGTTTATCACAAAAAGCCTGTAGAAGAATGTAGTCTTTGTTGTGTGTTGTGACGTGAACTCCTCCAGAGGAGGGTCAGGGTGAGAAGAAAGGGGATGAGAAGGTTCTCATCTTCACACTGACACACTCCTTCCACCTGTGAGCTCATCTGGGTCTCCTGGCTTCAGAGTTACAACTTCGGTAAGTTGAAAAGCATAAATAATAATATACAGATAGAAGCATTAATGTGCATTTATTTTTAAAGATCAATTTAATAGCATTATTCCACATTGTATGCTAGACTTTTTCTGACACACTATATGTAACAAAGAAACATAGCCGAAGTTTGATATTTTCATTAGTTTATATGTATTAACAATAAGATTTTACTTAACGAGGAAAAGCTGCCCATATGTATGTGGATTAGTACTGCATCATTCTCTGATAATTCTGAGATTTGACTACTAAATAGAGTAAACTATAGTAAATATTAATTATAATAGTACATCATTATAAATTGAAGATACATTGGGTACTAAATAGTGTAGTTATTGGGTGTTGTTGCTGAAAGGCTATTGACTTAATTTGAATGTATGCAAGACAGTAGTTGGAAGTCTGTCTTAAATCTTCTTAAAAATAATCGGTGAATGTTGAAGGGTTGAACAAGGTCAGGTCCTTGGTTCCCAGCTGATTGGACACGTCTGTTATGATGTGCTGAAATCAGTTCCTGGTGCCACTTATCGCTGTGCTCACATGCTCTCTTGTCTGTTTGTCATTTTCACTGGTAGTGTGTTCTATTTCCTTCCCTCTTTTAGGCAGTTAATTAACTGGTGCTGGACATGGGGGAATGGAATCTGTTGGGCCGTCTCCTGGACAAGGTCCAGACCCACTCCACCATGGTCGGCAAGGTGTGGCTGAGTGTCCTCTTTATCTTCAGGATCATGGTCCTGGGAGCTGGGGTAGAGAAGGTCTGGAGCGACGAGCAGTCCGACTTCATGTGCAACACGGACCAGCCGGGATGTGGGAATGTGTGCTACGACCACGCCTTCCCCATCTCGCACGTTCGCTTCTGGGTCCTCCAGATCATCTCGGTGTCCACGCCAACACTGATCTACCTGGGCCACGTCGTGCATGTAATCCATGTTGAAAAGAAAATGAGGGAGAGGATGAAACAGCTAAGCCAGGACGAACATGCCAACCTCTTCCTCAGGAAGAGTTATCAGGTGCTGGACACGTAGATGACTTATCCATCTCTCATTGGATAGGTTCTCAGGGCATATTCCGTTTTTATTATGAATTAATTTATATTATTAATTTCACTTTTAAGACGAACCTCTCCTCTCTTCTCCTCTCCAGATGCCCAAGTACAGTAATGATAATGGAAAGATTCACCTGCGAGGTCGTCTCCTGAGAAGTTATGTTCTCCACCTGATGGCCAAGATCCTGCTGGAGGCAGGCTTCATCACAGGCCAGTACTTCCTGTATGGCTTCACCCTCGAGGCACGCTATGTTTGTCGTCGCTTCCCCTGCCCACACCAGGTGAGTGACTGAAAAACTGAGTGAAGGCTTGATTGATCTATTGATCAATGTATACATTTGTATTAATTTATTATTGTCAAATGACAGAATGTTATAAATAAGTAAAAAAAAAATATATATATCACCATGCTGCTTGAATCCAAACATGGACTGGCTTCCACAGGTGGACTGTTTCCTGTCTCGACCCACTGAGAAGAGCATATTCATCTGGTTCATGCTGGTGGTGGCGTGCATCTCCCTGCTGCTCAGCCTGGCGGAGCTGCTCTACCTGTGCATCCGCTCTGTGAAGGAGTGTATGGCCTGCAAGCAGGACTACACCGTGACCCCAGTGACCCCGCCAGTGCTACAGAGGATGGCATATGAGAACAGGGACCAGGCTATCCAGAACTGGGTCAACTTGGAGATGGAGCTACAGAGCAGAAAGTTTCAGGGGGGAGGAGGAGTGGAGGGAGGAGGAGTGGGGGGGGGGGTTCAGGCTAAGAGTGTGACATCTGAGGACAACTTGGGGGAGGTCCATATCTGATATGGGGGGGGGGGGGGATCAGCTTTGATACACATAACTTTTTCACACACTCTGTACGCTGCCTGACTTGGGTTCTCTGGCAGTTTCTCCATGTTCCTACTGCAGTTTATCTCTACAATCTCACCATCTATATGTAATAAATGGTGTTAGTACATGTCATTTAACATGCATTATGTCTATGCAATTAAGTACATCCAAATGGTCTATATTTAAGTCCTATAACACACAAAGGCATTTATTTCAAGTCACATCAAGCCACTTTTTTTTGCTGGTCATGTCTGAAACCTGACCTACAATCAGAGGTTCATTTGTAACTGATCCAAATGTGTTTAACCATTATTTTGCCACAAACCATACATTTCTCATTTAATCACATTATTTCAGGTTGGAATTGGTGTGTGTTTTTGTTGTGTTTAGAGTGTGCACCTTGGCACTCCACTTTATCAAAATTGTGAAACATATTTTATCTTGTGTATAGACACATTTGTTGTAACATTCCAGAGATAAAATGAATTTTGTTTCTGTCCTCTGTGTATCTATTAATCATTATACACCTACCCCGCTCGAGTTGTATGGAGATGTTTTAGGAAGGTTTGCTGATTGTGACAACGTGACAGTTACTCAGATCAGTGTTATGCAATGCTTACAACCTGCCCCTAAAAACTCAAGGTTCAGCAGCAGTTACTGATCAGTGTAAGCCAAAGTAGTCTTCTCTTTCACTTCTCAGGTAAGAGGCAGAATTTAGTTTCTTGTTGAATACTTTATAATGTACTTCTATTGCCAATAATCTGAAGGTATTTATCTTGGAATATCTGGGTAATCAAGCGTGCTTCCAATTTTGAACCTTCCTAATGACTGCATTATACTTGCAAAAGCATTGCTTGACAAAAAAACAAAAATGTCTTGAATATAGAACCACGTGATTATGGGATATTTTCTATGATGAAAATATAAATAGTTTTCATTAATAAGTCCTTGCAACATAACTATCAGAAGACTACATGTTTATAACATTGTAGTGTCTAACATTATAGTTGAACTGTGATTATAGCTAGAAAACATCAAACTGAAAGTACAAACATAATTTACATTTAAACCAAATGGTTCTCTGACACCATGTTTGCTGTGCATTCTTATGACGCATGCCAGGGATCAGTTAGTTTGCCATAGCATTCTATCAACAATCCTGTCAATTTACATGTTCAAACTGTAAGGCTTTCAAATTAGAAAACCTTTTTACAAGGTACAGAATTTCAGTTTGTCAGTCCGTCAGTAATTGTTGTAAATATACTCTCTAAATCTAACTCTCATTAAGATCATTGTGTTCATTCTGCTATATTAATGATTAAGGAAAGATTAGGTAGGTAGAACACATTGACAGTTTTTCCTCCTGACTCATGGATAAGTTGGACCCTTGTCTTCCTACCTGCTCTGTGCCAACCCTGAGCACAGTCACTGGGATCCTGCTTTTGAAGAGACATATTCACATTGAGTTTTTAGCACTTATTATGAGCTTTATACCTTGTGATCCAGGGGACAATCACTGGTGTGAATTGAGACTCATACAGGTATTCCATAAGTGAGATAGAATCAACCAATGGGACAAAACCGAAGCTGTCCCCCATAGGTGACCAGGATGCTCCAAAGATCTAGCTTCTCCCATCTCCTTATCTTACTCCCTGACTGATGTGTGTATTTTCATCCTAGGTTTTCCAGATATCCATTGAGAATCGGTAAAGATGGGGGAATGGGGCTTCCTGTCCTCTCTCCTGGACAAGGTCCAGACCCACTCCACCGTGATCGGCAAGGTGTGGCTGAGTGTCCTCTTTATCTTCAGGATCATGGTCCTGGGAGCTGGGGCAGAGAAGGTCTGGAGCGACGAGCAGTCCAGCATGATCTGCAACACCAAACAGCCCGGTT
This sequence comes from Hypomesus transpacificus, assembly GCF_021917145.1. Lineage (NCBI taxonomy): Eukaryota > Metazoa > Chordata > Actinopteri > Osmeriformes > Osmeridae > Hypomesus > Hypomesus transpacificus. The sequence goes on along the minus strand of NC_061074.1, from coordinate 12,422,786 downwards.
GTGAGAACGTGTGTTACGACCACGCCTTCCCCATCTCGCACATCCGCTTTTGGGTCCTTCAAATCATCTTTGTTTCCACGCCGACGCTAGTCTATCTTGGCCACGTTTTCCATGTCATCCACAAGGAGAACAAGCTGAGGGAGCGTCTCAATGCCAACAGGACTGGTGAGCATTTGAAAGCTCCCAAGTACAGTGATGAAAAAGGACATGTCAAAATTAAGGGAAACCTCCTGGCCAGTTACATGACAACCATCTTCTTCAGGATTGTTCTAGAACTGGGCTTCATCATTGGCCAGTACTACCTCTACGGCTTCATCATGGTTCCAATGTTCGCTTGCTCCAGAGCACCCTGCCCCTTCACTGTGGAGTGCTACATGTCCCGGCCCACAGAGAAGACCATCTTCATCATCTTCATGCTGGTGGTGGCGTGTGTTTCCCTGCTGATGAACGTGGTGGAAGTCTTCTACTTGCTGTGCACTCGAGTGAGATGTGGTAAATCCAAGAGAGGAACGCACCACACTAACTCGTTGGATAACCCGGCAAGCCTGTCTGTGGGACCCGGCTGGGGGGGACGATTGGATGCGGAAGACGCGCTGAGGCAGAACAGGATGAACCAGGAGTTTGAGAGTGGCCAAAGCATTGGAGGAAGCCTGGATGGAGCCAAAGAGGAGAAACGTTTGCTGAGAGAGCATACGGGTTAGAGTTAAAGGGTTAGAGAATAATTATAAATATCTATAAATGCATTTTATATATTTTTACGGTGAACAGAATCAGCGCGTCCATTTTTCAGGGGATGCCATTGGGCTGAAGAGTGGCCACATTTTTAATGTTTTCTTTCAGGGGGGAAAAAACGATATTTGTTAATTTTACACTGGCACTTTGCCAGTGATGGTGATCATGTTCATATGTTGGTCTTATGTTTGAAACACTCAATTGTGGATCTGAAACACATGCACTGATTTGTTTGTATGAAATGAATAAATGCCGAACATTAAAAGTGTTAACATAACTTGGTTAAACTGCAACTGTTAATACTAATTTGGTCAGGTCTCACTCTCTTACTGAAATAAAAAAATAAAGGTACATCAATATTTATTTACGTAACGCCCTTAAGTGGTGAACTAAGACATAGTTCAGTACTCTACACTGCTTCATGCTGTATTTAAGTATCCTTCTGAGAACATGAATAAAGCTTTTTAAACTGCTGTCTACGTCGTTTGCACATTCTTTGTATATGTTAGGCTTTTCTTCACAGCCAGTGACAATAATACATTACAAGTCAAAAACCTAATTTGTCAGTACATCATGTAACAACAAGGCTGTGATTACCAAGGAGTGATAACCCCTGAATGATGAGCCCCTCGTCATCAGGAGTTCTCCTCCTCTTCCTCCACTCACACCAATACAAATGAGCTTACATAACACAATACTAATATGTCATTTTTATGTTTCAACTCATGATAAGATAGGTCAGAACAAAGTCTGTCCAATAACTAAACCAGATGTTCCAGTGATCCACTGGTTAGATGTTATTTGAGAGGCCCCACCTCACATGTAATGACGGGAGCTAAAAAGGGCCAGGATAGTGTCGACAAAAGGGGTTTTATTGGGGCCACAAAGGGAGATTTTGGGTTGATCTATTTTAGGAAGCAATATACTCTAGGTCAGGGGTCGGCAAGTAACTTGGGCCACGGGCCAGTATTTTTCCTCGCCACTAGACGGCGGGCCAGAGTCTGGGTTACTGCCTATTTAGACGCTGCGATAGGTGCCCTTGCGATACGTGCACTCGCAACAACTAGGCCTATATGGAGAATGGGTAGGTCTACTACAAATAGCTAACGATAATAAACCATGTGCATGAGCCCATTGGTGGTCTGTTAACGAACTGTATCAACATGGTCGTCACTGTCATCCCAACGTGGTGGGTCGTCATCGTTGGTGCACATAAATACTGTCATCAAGTGAGAATAGGATTACTAGGACCTAGTCAAGGTTTTAATGTGAGGTGAAATCGGAACTTCACATTAATTCGAGCAAAAATTTAATTTTTTACCTGGCTTTTTCAGTTCCTCCTGGGATCTTATCCCTTCCATTTTATTTTTTTCGCTTCAGCTTAATCTAGCTAACTCCCTCCACAACAATAAATTATGGTTTGTGTTTGAGAAACATGCGCGACAACTGAACTGCACTTTTTAATGCACGGTCTGATCATGCGCTTAATTAGATTAAAACACAATGTAGCCTATTAGCTTACTTTTCAGTCACACAGTAACTTAACAAACTTAAGGCATATCCTGTTATTCGGTGTGTGAAAAAAAACAAAGAGAAAGCAGGCGATCTTCTGGCCCAATTTATAAGCGGGCAAAGCGGCCCACCGTGAATTCTCCCTATTCTCCCGATGGCCATTCCGGGCCTGAAACTATAAATTAATAAGCAATGTCGTGGGGGGTGCTATCGGGGTGCTTTGGTCTTTCTTGGGGGTGCTGAAGCACCTGCTAGCCCCTTCCTAGCGCTGCCATAGAGAGCGCTGCCCATGATTACTAACCATAACTGTGCTTTCACATCAGGCGATCTGTCAGCCGTGAGGTGTAGCGATCATATGGTAGCGATGACATGGCGAAAAAATACTTCAGAAAAGTCAATAAGTGTATTCGACTTCATGCAGCGACGGCAGCGCCGACAGCCGGCTGCCTTGAAGCTGAGAATGCCATTGGTTACTTCAAGTCAACCGGGCTGCAGGCGACGCCGGCGCTGCATGAAGTCGACAACATCTAATGACACCATACCCAGTTTCCGGTTTCAAAATAAAAGTCGACGGGGAAAAAAACGTTATAAAAAATATATCATTGGAAATATTTTGACGGGCCAAATAAAATCGCTGGCGGGCCACAATTGGCCCGCGGGCCGCCTGTTGCCGACCCCTGCTCTAGGTTATTCTCAAGACTTTAAATGAGATTAAATTGACTCACTCCATAAAAGTACAAGTTTTTCCATCAAATGATAAGGCTTGGATCATAAGACTGTAGCTCTGTAAAGGAGGGTTCTGTGTCCCCTGCTGTATGTAACAGTATCCCTATCAATAACCCTCTCAGGTCATGATTGACTTACAGGGGTGTGGTGGGGTGAGTAGGCAACAAATGATTTATGATTATTGATGAACTTACTTATTCTTAACTTATCTTTGGTCGAATGGAATTGGTTTCTCATAGTTTGGGCACTTATTAACCCAATACAGTCATCCTAGGGCAGGCCCACCCCAACTCTGCCCAGCAGCTCTACCCTTTCCAGATGTCACAAACAACAACGTGACAGGCTACATGAACAGTAAACTAAAGTTCAAGGTGCTGTAGTCAGGTTGTGCACACTGTGCACAGACTTCATTTGGCTGTGCAGGGGCTGACTTGTTTGCTGTTGAACCACAGATCATTTAGAGGTAAGGCTTTTTAAGTTCAAGCCCTTTTCTAAATGTGGTAACGAATTATGATACTTCTCTAGTCTATATTATGTACAACAATTCATGTGGAAATTATCTTCTTTCACTAGATACTAGTCAATATTTTACGGTACATAATACCAGTCAATATTTTATGTAACAGAATATGATAAAAACTAATGTTTTCTGTCTGAAGTCAACCATACTTGATTTCATTATCCTAAGAAAGTGAAAAAGTTACTCTTACTCTACATTTTGACATTGTATTTGTCAGGATTTGTTTCTATTCTGTCAGCCTTTTCTGCTAGCCAGTATTCAGTACTTACTTAGCCTGAAGCAAGTCAATCATTTATGCAGATAAAACGTGCTGTGGAGCCTGTGCCACTGGAGGGGTCAGTACCATGGATCTCTGATCCCTCTCAGGATGTGAACATGGAACCTTTCTATTAATCATACTTGAGACATTTTTCAGATTGTCCAAATCATGTTGTCAGGCTGTACGTTATTTCTATGACACAAGGCTGAAATGGGGAGTGTTGCAAAAAAATGCTTAAAATGCTGTTTTTGCTTTAACACTACAACACTTTACCAAACACTGTTCCTTATACTTCAATGCAAACTCAGCAAGCCAAACTGATAACAGATGTCAAGACATTCTGTCTCTACTTGCGCAACTCTTTTTTTACAGTTTAGTCTAAGATAAATATGTTTTACTAACCCCTAAAATAGAACATGGTGTGTTTTACCCATTAGTCTAAGGTAAAAATTGTTTTTACATAGTCATCAAATACATACATTTTATTTACTTCACTTTAGCTCTGTGTAGACATGACAATTCTATAATACTGTTGGTTTATTGAGTCCGACAAATCTTGGTAAATCAAGCACACCCCAAGTGCTTCATTGAAATACATTAAACATCCTTTTAAAATCCTTCTTTCCTCCCCTTTAAAATCATATGTTCCTTTATTTCAATTACTGTGCCACTGATAGTACATTCATATATTGGTATTTTATGTGTTACTAAAGTGTAACTTAAACACCATGTTTTCAACACCTAATATAAATGATATTAATTACTTTTCCTTCTCTCTTCTTTCTCCTTCTATCCATCAGATACAATGGGGGAATGGGGCTTCCTGTCCTCTCTCCTGGACAAGGTCCAGACCCACTCCACCATGGTCGGCAAGGTGTGGCTGAGTGTCCTCTTTATCTTCAGGATCATGGTCCTGGGAGCTGGGGCAGAGAAGGTCTGGAGCGACGAGCAGTCCAGCATGATCTGTAACACTCAGCAGCCTGGTTGTAAAAATGTGTGCTACGACCACGCGTTCCCCATCTCGCACATCCGCTTCTGGGTCCTCCAAATCATCTTCGTTTCCACGCCAACGCTAGTCTACCTTGGCCACGTTTTCCACGTCATCCACAAGGAGAACAAGCTGAGGGAGCGTCTCAATGCCAGCGAGGGTGATGAGATGGTGAAAGGCCCCAAGTACAGTGATGAGAAAGGACATGTCAAAATCAAGGGAAACCTCCTGGCCAGTTACATGACAACCATTTTCTTCAGGATCGTTCTAGAACTGGCTTTCATTATTGGCCAGTACTACCTCTACGGCTTCATCATGGTTGCCAAGATCCCTTGTTCCAGAGCACCCTGCCCCTTCACTGTGGAGTGCTACATGTCCCGGCCCACAGAGAAGACCATCTTCATCATCTTCATGCTGGTGGTGGCGTGTGTGTCCCTGCTGATGAACGTGGTGGAGATCTTTTACCTGCTGTGCTCCAGGATGAGACGGCGTCGTAAGGCCGCGCCAGCCACCTTCACCATGCAACGCTTCAATGGTGGAACTCTGATGAGGAACGAGAAGCTCAGTCTACACACATCCAGTACGGCCTAGAACTAACTGCCATCTTCATCAACATCACCTTAACTCTTCATCTGTCTACAACCCTGACATGCCTAATAACGACATTCATGGTATTAAGCCAATCGCTGATCTATCAAGTTGCATGGATCTGTTTCGTGTTGTGCTGTGATATTGGATGTATGTTCAAATGAATTAAACACTTAGTAATTAAACTGTAACTTAAGTTATGCTCAGATTAATGACCTTATTTTAGGAAGTATCCAAATCAATGCTTTTGTCAGAATAATTCCTCAAGTTTTATCAATAATTTGTTCAAAATAAAACCTCCATCTTCCTAAAATACTGGAAAAATAAGCAAATGTGTTTTAAATGTACTTAAATGTACAATGTGTTATTTTGTATATTTGTTTTACAGAATGTTTTACTAAAACCTATGTATAACGTTGTTAATAAAAGGTCTAAGTACACCTGTTCCTTGTTAAGTCTGATTTACATGCTCGTCGTGGCATTAAAACACTTACTGCATAACAATTCCCCCACTACATATTGAACATGCTCCCAATACCACTTTACTGACTGGACTCTTCATAAAGAGTGTTTATATGTCTCAGTGACGAACTAGGGAAGAGAGGACTAGTTAGAGGAAGTCTGAATCAGATGTAACTGCAAGCAGTTACAAGCAGAAATCAGTAGCTATTTCCTCTTTTACATCACGTACTGTCCATCTGAAATCAAGACAGAGAACATGACTAGACTACTTGAAAAAGAAAACATATTAGTCCTTTAAATTCAATCAACAGTATGTTAACTTTATTTCATACAACAAATATGCTGAGAGAAGAACATGCCATATATTGTCAATCACAGAGGATAGCAAGTCTTTCATTTTACATTGTTCAATAGTGACATCTAGGGCATTCAAGTGAAAGGTAAAAACATACAAAGATAGTCAAAAAGCTGAGCGACACACAGCCTCCTGGGTTTCAGCAGGGGGTTGTCTTGTCAAACTGTCGGATCTCCAACCCATTTTTCAGAGTGTACATCTCGGACCCTGTCAGTGATTGTCTTTCTCTCTTTTTGCATCTCAGCTTAGTAGCAATGATGTGCAGCATCTCCACCACGTTAAGCATCAGAGATACGCAGGCCATCACCAGCATGAAGATGATGAAGATGGTCTTCTCCGTGGGCCTGGAGATGAAGCACTCCACATGCTCCTTGCATGGGTACCCCTTACAGGCTATCTTCAGGGGCAGGGCGAAGCCGTAGAGGTAGTATTGCCCAACGATGAAGCCCACCTCAAACAAGATCTTGAAGAAGATGTTAGCCATGTAGCTGACGAGCAGAGACCCCCTGATGTGCACCTTGCCGTTCTCGTCAGTGTACTTGGGCAGCTTCAACTTTCCGTAGGAGCTTTTGTGATCTTGGAGTTTCCGTCGGAGCTTCTTCTCCTTGTGGATGATGTGCAGCACGTGACCCAGGTACACCAGGGTGGGGATGGACACAAAGATGATTTGAAAGACCCAAAATCGCATATGGGAGATGGGGAAGGCTTGGTCGTAGCAGTGGTTCTTGCAACCAGGAGACAAGCTGTTGCACTCCATGCGGGATTGCTCATCTGCCCACACCTTCATAGAGAAAAGATCCATATGTTAGCACATGCAAACGACCACCCACTTCCCTTTTTCCCTTTTCTCTAAACCACTTATTCATGTCATGTCAAACTTACTCAACATAATAATGGGTCAATTATATAGTTATACAGTAATAATTAGTTGGATATTGATGTGAGAAGAAAATATACGATTGTGACTGGTGTGCTGTGATTTATTGATCTTGGATCAGTTTTGACCCATATCATCATCATCCAATTCACACATTTAACATAACAGGAGAGCAAATCAAGAAACATATGTGACTGATACTATGACATTTCCCTGTTTAGAGGATGGTCACCCACTGACCTTATCTATGCCAGCTAAGAGGACGAGGAGTCTGAAGACGAAGAGCACGGTCAGCCAGACCTTCCCCACCACTGTGGAGTGGGCCTGAACCTTGTCCAGAAGAGAGGCCAGGAACGACCAGTCCCCCATGATGACAGGGATGCTGCTGAACACAAGACCGACACTGGGATTTACATGGTGATCAACACTGTGATTTACATGGTGATTAACATGGTGATTCGTAATGTGATTTACAAGGCGATTCACACTGGGATTTACATGGTGATTATCAGTTTGATTTATATGGTGATTAACACCATGATTACATGATGATTCTTGCATTTAGATGATTACCATGGTAATATAGGGAGAAATTCAATAGTTAATTTGCTAAATTGACAGAAAGACTGCCATATTACTTATTCCTATAGAAATTCTGCAATACAACATGATTATTTAAAACAAAAAACATTAAAATTGCACACTGAAACTGGTTCTCTTCAGCTTTGAAAAATGAATGATAGCACTGAGTAAAATAAACCACAATTACAACTGACAACCAACTTCGTATTATTACAAGTGTAGTTAGCATTTTCAAAAAGCGATCAGATTTGTCAAGGAGAAACTGTCCTACCTCCGAAGTGAACACTGTTCAATTCCAGTTTGTGTAAATTATAACTGTCACGCTCTCTCTCTCTCTCTCTCTCTCTCTCTCTCTCTCTCTCTCTCTCTCTCTCTCTCTCTCTCTCTTTCTCTCTCTGTCTCTCGTCTCTCGTCTCTCTTTCTCTCTCTCTCTCTCTCTCTCTCTCTCTCTCTCTCTCTCTCTCTCTCTCTCTCTCTCTCTCTCTCTCTCTCTCTCTCTCTCTCTTTAGTTCTTGTTCCCTCTATCTCAGATTATTTTTCACTCTCATTTCCTCAAGACGCTTTCCTCTTATAGATGTCTAGTTAGGCTCTGCCTCCAGTAAACAGCTCCCCAGCTCCCAGTTACTGCTCCCTCACGTCTCACACGCAATCAGACCTCAATGATCGCCTGACCCCTGACCTTCTGCCATGGCCAACTGTTCTGTGCAACTCAGTGGTTATCCTGTCATTCTCCCATGATCAAACCCACGCCTTAACCAAAAATGGTGTTGAAATATCACACATTGGGTAATGTCATGGTCAACATAACAAGTTTATGGTTACAGTGACAACGCTCCAAAACATTCTTGTACAAAATGTCAGACAACCCATGGATCACAAGTACCACCATCCACCAAAATTGCAGACAGACTCTTGGTCAAGGATTCTGGGATCAAGAATCAGATTAATAATTATAATTAATGTATTTCCTATGTTGAGGAGTGGTCGTACAGGGATTCAGCTGCGGTCAGCTTGTTCAAACTACACCTACTGGGACATAATTCACCACCATCATTCAAGTGGCAGCTCATCTCCAGGTAGCTCCTAAGAGCCCTGGAGACAGTGCCAGCCAGGAAGGGAGACTGGACCACACCTCCCGGGAGAGAGTGGTCAGCGAGGGAGAGAAGGTAGACCTGAGACCCTTGGCGGGTACCTTTTCCAGCCTCTCCCCATTCTCTCAATCAACGTCCACAGGCTTACCAACCCCTGTGTCTGCCTCTGGGTTATCCTTGTCACATAGGGTAGTCCTGTCTATAAACACCCTCTGCCCTCAACCCAAACATCTTCATATTGGGCCTCCATGTGCTTCCTACTGAGTTCACGATACAAAATATACCCCTGATAGAATGAACAGCCTACTGTACTGACACCTGTTCAGACCAGCTGGGAGGGGGCGTTTTTCAACTTTGACCAGGAAAAGGATGTGTCATGAAACAGCTTATTCTCAAATTCCATTTGAATCCAAGTCTGATTGGTTAAGAGAAAAGACCGCAAACACGCCAAGGAGACACTGCTGAGTCAGTTGGAGAACCTCTGGATATATAAGTGTGGTTACTTCCCTTTCCAGCTCTCTAAAGCAGTTCTACAATTCAGATCACATTTTCATTAACGTTCATTCCTCTCCATTCGCAAGAAGACATGCCTTTCTGAGTTAAGCTAGTCACAAGGTGAGTTGACAAGGTTGATGCTGTGATTAATCCAGAAAATGTTATGTAAAAGAAGGGAATCTTTCCTTCATAGTTATTATGCTATCTAACAACATCCCAAAACTTGTTTTTTGAAAAAACAATAATTGTTATTCAGACAACAACATCTAACAACATCAGAAAACACCTTTTGGGATGTTGTTGGATGGCATAATAACTATGAAAGAAAGATTTCCTTCTTTTGGAAGGAAAATTACAGACAAAATGTCTTTCTTTTTCGTTTTACAATTAATAATTGTAAAACAGATTAATTAATTAATTAATCAGCTTTCACCCCTGTATACTTTTTACTGCTATAAACTGTAATGAAATATCCCTTTGTGTTTTTAGAATTCTGTTTTTAGACTAAACTTGCATCAGATGCTTTTAAAGATACGAATCACTGGTTTTGTCTGTTTAAATGGAACTAGACCAGACATTCAAAGCATATTTTATGAATCTTGAAAGTATTTGAAAGGATGTAAAATCATATATAGACCCTTGTTGCTTTCTAATTAATTTAGAAGTTGAAAAACAATGTAACCAAAAAAACAAACTTTGACTGTGCTAAATCCTCTCCATGCAGACACACTCTGCAGCCATGGGGGATTGGTCCTACCTCTCCTCTCTGCTTGACAAGGTCCAGAGTCACTCGACGCCCGTCGGCAAGATCTGGATGACCGTCCTCTTCATCTTCCGGATCCTGGTTCTGGGCGTTGCGGCAGACAGTGTCTGGGGTGATGAACACTCTGACTTTTACTGTAACCAGAATGAGCCTGGCTGCTTGAATGCCTGCTATGACTGGAAGTTCCCCATCTCACACATCCGCTTCTGGGTCCTCCAAATCCTGTTTGTCTCCACACCGACACTGCTCTACCTGGGTCACGCAATCCATGTGATCCACAAGGAGAAGAAGATGAAGGAACAAATCCAAAACCAGAACCTGATGGTCTTTCCGGGGATGAAGAAGTACACAGACGACAACGGGAGAACCAAGATCCGAGGTGTTCTCCTGCGCAGCTACTTTGCCCAGCTGTTCTTCAAGATTGGCCTGGAGGTGGCCTTCATTGTGGGCCAGTACTACCTCTATGGCTTCATCATGATCCCCTACTTCGAGTGTTCTGAAGACCCCTGTCCAGGCAGGGGGGTGCAGTGTTACATGTCCCGGCCCACAGAGAAGACCATCTTCATCATCTTCATGCTGGTGGTGGCCTGCTTGTCCTTGCTACTGAACTTCATCGAGGTCTTCTACCTGATTTGCACCACAATTAATCGAACAAAGAAGGCCTTGAAGGAAGCGAACCGGATGAACTCTGCAGGGACCCCAGCCAGCCTCTACAGTCCCATCTGCCCCAACACAGAGAGTTATCCTATGCAGACCCCTGGAGCCAGCTGTCCTGAAGAAAAGAAAGAGAAAGATACCTGAGTCTCAGGCATCCCAAAAATATGTTGCTGGTGATTTTGTGTTACGTTGTTCAGGTTATATACTTTTGTTGCTATAGTTCCCATCTGTTCAAATGTGACTGAAAGATGAGTGGAGAAAATGTGTATTTGTTTTGATTTCGTCTGGCTGATTGCTTAAAAATTCCTTTCTGAATGTTGCCAATTTGACTAGATCGGTTTCTTGACATAGGTTCAACAAAGAATAAGTTTAAATTTTGCTTCTTGAAGGAATTTAAAACGTGAGTTCTGATTTGTTTTAAAGTCTGGTTTCTCGGAATTCCCCTAGGTGGCGCTATACACTAAGTGATGTTGAACACATCAGCGGCCGATTTCAGGTAGATTTAAATGCCTCTATTTATCCATGTCTCTTGAGAGACAGCGCATGTCTCATTAATAAGGTAAACCAACTTACTTTAAAATATTTTAATTACTACTCAATACGTAGCACAGTTCACATATACCTGCCTTCTCAGAATAACTCAAACAAGTCCAATTAAAATTCACTTTGGACAAAATGCCCTGGTAAAAAAAGCATCTTTCTATTAAGTCATTTAAGACATCATTAGTTTATCCGTCTAAATCGATATTATCATTAAATTATCTTTTTCCCCTCAATCTCAAACTGACTGCCTACTCCACACACATTTGTGATGCACTTGTGAAGTCCCTTTGGGCTCCCTTCCTGCTTTTCACTAACAGTCCAGGTAAGATTTTCTGTTTTTTTAACCTGGAGAACTAACTTTGTGAGTTGTGCTTTTTTGTCCTTTTTTCTTTTTTTTGCAGTTTGAGGCAATGCTCATAAACTTTTGCTGCACTCTGTTTCCAAACACAGCGTGACTGTATAACAAGTTACAGTTATGTAATACATTTAAAAACAAGTAAAACATTCTTAATCTAGTTATCCCGCATCCGCAGTAGACATTAATAATATATTTTATTTGTAACTCTAAAACGTTTGAAACGTTAAAAACATTTTTTGTTAGACAGCAGGCACCTCTTCTTACTGGGAAGAGAGAGAGAGAGAGAGAGAGAGAGAGAGAGAGAGAGAGAGAGAGAGAGAGAGAGAGAGAGAGAGAGAGAGAGAGAGAGAGAGAGAGAGAGAGAGAGAGGTAAGAAGTAAGACACGTCTTGGGGTATTAATGAGAATTTACTCACATAATCACATGATAGTTCGCAAATGTACATTTACATTTTACATGTATTCATTTAGCAGGCGCTTTTATCCAGAGCGACTTCCAAGAGAGAGCTTTACAAAGTGCAAAGGTCACTGATTGTAAGAGCCAATTTGAAGAGTTTTGTTGTATAAATTAATATTGTTTATCTAAATCTGTAAAGTCATGGTTTCATGTATGGAGAAATATTGTTTTATTTCGTGACTGTAGAGTGCATTGATTGGATAAATGAGTGGAATGCATTGCAGTGGAGAAGGGTGGTCATGTGACCAATTTATACTTGTTCAGTTGAGATGGTCAGGTTACGGAGCAACACATTTTTCTGACCGACAACGACAACGACACCACGAAGATTATTAATATACCGATTTTCTGCTAGACCAAAATAATTCATGTTTGCTTGTATATAAAGTTTTTGTCAGTAAAGGTTTAAACCGAAGATTTGTTTTTTGAATATTGAAACTTGAGTCGCGTCATACTTATTGCTAGAAACCTGCTCCATAAGTGGCAAAATGAACAAGGACGGAGTGCCACTTACACTGATAATAACAACAAGATAGCCCTCAAAACATTGTGAGTATCCAAAACATGAAGCGCATATTGTGAACAACCAAAATAAGTGCCAAAGGGAAGAACCATAAGAGCATGTAGTTAAACAAATTACCATTAAACAACATGAACCGCTATAAGTGCAAGTGTACCTGTAGAAAAACAAGCAACAATAATAAAAGCAATATATCACAGCGAGTACAAAAATGTAAATCAGTTACCACTAACCACAAGAACAAGAAGTCTCTAAGCAAGAGCCATTGTGATCCTTGAAACTGACATCGGGTCAAGCAAACCATTCCTAAGTACCGTTGTAATCCCGGAACAAGTGCGTAGAGCCTTTTCTTGAAGGTGGAGAGACAGCTGTCAGGGTCTCTGATGGAGGTGGGGAGTTGTCAGAAATATTAATCTATCAAGCATTGCACAGTCAGTCGGTGAACAAGTTTAAGAAAGCTTTATTGCTTGCGGCCGGCACACAAGGAGACAAAACATCACACCCCATTGTGCTACAAGTTTGTCCACTAGCATGTTGTGCTAGCTAACTATTTAAGCACAAGCGCTCTTTATAGTCATTGGTTAGGACAAAGGCATGCAAATGTTCCATGGCTCTTCTTCATTGGCTCCTTGCGTAGACCTGGCGCGCGCGTGTGTGCGTGTTTGAGTGTGTGCGTGTGTGTGCCTTTTGACCCCTGTAAGCTTGACCGAATGATTCACCCAACACAGATAAGGCCAGACATCTTTTATGGCCTCTCCTGTAAGAGAGAGTGGTCAGCCCAGGTCACCTTGTTTGCATATGCCTCATGTTACCCAAAGTCCAGATTTGGGGGTAGGCTTCTCTCTACACACAAGGAATGCTGAACACAGAATCATTCTTATACAGGATAAATGTGTTACATCTTCAATTTCTCCAACAGGAGTTGATTCCACCACTGGGGGGCCAGACAGGAGAAGAGCTTGTGTTGGGAACGGGCGGTGCCCCAGTTTATAACAACACAAAACCTAAGTGTAGGAAACTTTTGCAGAAGGAATTAGAGGCTCAGGTTGATAACCATCAGAGCTGTGTGTAGTGGGCCTTGTAATTTGGGTAAAACATTAGTATTAAGGAATGAGAAGATGAGAAGTTTTATTTTGGCGAGGTTCAGCTGGAGGTGGTGCTCGGTCATCCAGGCGAAGATGTCTGTGAGGCAGGCCTCAATCCTAGCTGAGATCCCTGGATTGGTCGGGGGGAACGACAGGTACAGCTGCGTGTCGTCAGCTTAGCAGTGGTAGGAGAAGCCATGGGAGGGGATGATTGGTCCGAGTGAGGTGGTGTACAGAGAGAAGACGAGGGGTCCAAGGACGGAGCCCTGTGGGACACCTGCTGAGAGCTGGCGAGGGCCTGACAGTTTGCCTCCCTTGGAGACCTGTTAGGATATTCCCGACAGGTAGGATGAGATCCACTGGAGTACACTGTCAGTGATGCCCATCTCAGAAAGTCTGGAGAGCAGGATCTGGTAGTTAACCGTATCAAACGCTGCAGAAAGGTCCAGCAGAATGATGATGGATGACCTGGAAGCCGCTCTGGCAGACTGGAGGGCAGTGGTGACTGAAAGAAGGGCAGTCTCTGTGGGGTGGCCAGTCTTGAAGCCCGATTGGTTGGGGTCAAGCAGGTTGTTCTGAGAGAGAAAGTTTGACAGTTGGTTAGATACAGCACGTTTGAAAAGAAGGGTAACAGTGATACTGGTCTGTAGTTCTGGAGGATGGCAGGGTTAAGGGAGGGTGTTTTGAGTAGAGGGGTAACTCTGGCCTGTTTGAAGGCTGAGGGAAAGGTGCCGGAGATGTACGAGTGTCTGCTCGTGATTCTACTGACACTGGAATGCAATGAAATCCTGTCATTGTTGCAGCTAATACTCTGGCCATGCAGGACTACACACCAGGGGTATGGGGGAACACGTATTCATAGTGTACCTGCCAGAAAGTTAACCCCATATTAGGTACATTCTCCTCTATTTGACCTCCACAAGGAAAGCCCAGACCCAACCTGCCCCATCCCATCCATCCAGTCCATGTCTTAACTGGCCAGAATTAAATCAACACCTTGGGTAGAAGTCTAAGCATGTGTTTCATCTGCCGTCCACAGAGTGCCAAGCTTCCCGTTGCGTTGAGGATGAATTTATGTAATTATTACTAAACCAAACCAATCTTTTGTTGTAGATACAATGTGTCTGACAGTGAAAGTATGGAGCATACATAGGTGTCAGTGTGATTAGCAGGCTTTTATTCAGTGTTTCTTCATACTGAAGACAAACTAACCTTCTTTCTCCCTCTCTGCCTTTCTCTCTCTGTGTGTAGCTAAGGCTTGGTGAGGATGGGTGACTGGAGTGCTCTGGGGAGGCTGCTGGACAAGGTCCAGGCGACTCCTCTACCTAGCGCATTGTTCTACCTGATGGGGAAGGAGCAGAGGCTCAACAGCAAGGAGGAAGTGCTGAAGGTGCTTTCCCCTGAAGACATTCCCCTGAAGAAGATTGAGATGAGGAAGCTGAAGCACTGAAACACTGTTGCCAAAAAATGCTTAGAATGCTGTTTTCGCTTTAACACCACAATCAAATCAAACACCTTGAATGCCAACTCAGCAAACCAGTCTAATAACAGATGTCATAATGTTCTGTCTCACGCAACTCTGTTTTTACAGTCTAGTCTTTGATCAATATGTTTTACTAACCCGTAAAATAGAACGTGCTCATTTGCCTATAGTTTAAGAAAATTACCTAATCATCTAATACATACATTTTATTTACTTCACTTTAGCTCAGTATAGACTTGACATTTGTTGGAGTCCGAAACATCACGGTAAATCAAGTACACCCCAATTGCTTCATTGAAAAACAGTCTAAACTCCTTCTTGCTTCCCCTTTAAAATCATATATTCCTTTATTTCAAATATTGTGCCACTGATAGTACATTCATGATACTCAGCATAATCCGTCAAGTTGACATCCTGGTTGGACGCCATGCACTCCAAGGAGACACTATTAAACTGGTTATTCCAAATTCCATTGCAATCCAAGCCCGATTGTTTTAGACAAAACCGAGTCAAACTCTGGATATATAAGTCTGGTAACTTCCTTTTCCAGGTCTCTAAAGCAGTTCTACAATTCATATCAGATTTTCATCAACATCATTCCCCTCCATTTGCGTGAAGACATGTCTTTCTGAGTTAAGCTAGGCACAAGGTGAGTTAACACGGTTGATGCTGTAATAAATTCTGAACATGTTATGTAAAAGAAAGAAATCTTTCCTTCATAGTTAATATGCCATCTTTTCTTTTTCCTATTTTTTTTACAGTTTGAGATAATGTTCGAAAACAATTTATGCACTCTGTTTCCTAACACAGTGTGACTGACGGATTATATACATGTATAAATACAAGTAAAGTGTTTATACTGAAGACAAACTAACCTTCCCTCTCCATCTCTACCTTTCTCTCTGTGTGTAGCTAAGGCTCGGTGAAGATGGGTGAATGGGGTGGTCTGCTGAATCTGCTGACCAAGGTCAAGAATCACTCCACCGCAGGAGGCAAGGTCTGGCTGTCCGTCCTCTTCATCTTCAGGATCCTGGTCCTGGGCACGGCCGTGGAGTCTGCCTGGGGCGACGAGCAGTCCGCCTTCAAGTGCAACACCCAGCAGCCCGGTTGTGAGAACGTCTGCTACGACAAGTCCTTCCCTATCTCGCACGTGCGCTTCTGGGTACTGCAGATTATTTTTGTGTCTACGCCGACGCTCTTCTACCTGGCGCATGTGTTATACCGGCAGGAGGAGGAAGTGCTGAAGGTGGTGCAGAACAACGGCGGCAACATGGGCATCTCCCTGAAGGAGCGGAAGAAGCTGAAGGAGAAGATCATAGTCAAGATGAAGGGCCCCCTGCTCAGAACCTACATCGTCAGCATCTTCTTCAAGTCTATCTTCGAGGTGGGCTTCCTGGTCATCCAGTGGTACATCTACGGTTTCAGCCTGGCAGCTGTCTACACCTGTGAAAGGGCGCCCTGCCCGCATCGCGTCGACTGCTTCCTGTCCCGACCCACGGAGAAAACGGTCTTCATCATCTTCATGCTGGTGGTGTCCTTAGTATCGTTGGCCCTCAACATCATCGAGCTGTTTTACGTGTTCTTCAAGAGGATCAAGGGTAAGGAACTCGCCAACTCCTGCAGCAACTACAACAAGCAGGCCGATGAGCAGAACTGTGCCAACATAACAGAACAGAGCCAGCTGGGCCAGAATGGCAGCACCATCCCCAACTCCCAAGCCCAGGCTTTAGACTGTCCCGATGGCACCCAGGAGCATGAGAAACTGAGCGCGGGCCACGAGCTGCAGCCGCTAGATCCCTGCAGCTGGGCCAGCAGCCGGCCCCGCCCCGACGATCTAGACATCTAGCCGCTCCCCCTCTGTTCTTACATTCTCTAGTCAACCTCCCCTGACCTCAGAGGAAAGAAGGGGCAGGTGGACGTGCCGAAGAACCAGGAAGTTATATAGAGTGCCAAGGTGGCCGTGTTCTTTTTATTTTTTTACAAATGCGTTCCGAAAGGGGCGGGGCCACAGCGATCACTGTTCTCGTTTTAGAAGAGACTCTTAGTGATAAAGAGACAATAAAATACTTTAACACTGTTGGAGGTACTACACAATGTATTGATGACTTTGAAACTAGTGGAGCTAACCAGCATTAACACACACAAGTAGTGGTGGAGCTACAGGACCTGAGTGTTCTGATACCTGGCCCACAGAATCAGTCTATGCCTGGTGGTGTTTTGGTTGAATGTTGAGTCTTTTTTTCAGTGTCTCTTTTTTTTCTTCTTTTTTTTGCTGTATGTAAACCGGGTAGGGTTATTAGTATTATTGTCTTATTTGTCGGTGGGTTTTATTATTTTAAGAAGGGTCTATGCATATAATTTTTTTAATTTTGGTTTTGTTTCTTGTTTGTTAATTGATAAACAATTATCCCAGGAAAGACCAGTGCCCCATGATGACAATGATTCAGCTGAACACAGGAGGACCGACACTAATTTACAAGGTGATCAGTAAACAGCTCCCATAACAAGTTTAATAGGCTACAGTAACAGCGCTCCAAAACGTAAGACAACCCATAAATCACAGGACCACCATCCACCAAAATTGCAGACAGACTCCTGGTCAGGGATTCTTGGATTAAGCATCAGATTAGTTATTATAATGAATGTATTTCCATAGATGCCATACATGAATTCAGCTGTGGTCAGCTTGTTCAAACTACCGGGACATAATTCACCACCATCATTCAAGTGGCAGCTCATCTCCAGGTAGCTCCTAAGAGCCCTGGAGACAGTGCCAGCCAGGAAGGGAGACTGGACTGGGTTATCCTTGTCACATAGGGTAGTCCTGTCTATAAACACCCTCTGTCCTGTCCAGGCCTGGTAATCCAGAATACCAGGCAAATGCCCGGTGGGCCGACGCACTTGGGCCCAATTTGATATTATATTTTATATATAGGAATCTTTATATATACATTTTTTATTTTTTTCATAAACTTTAAATTGGCCAAAGACCGGACCATAAAGACGGGACAACGGCCCATTGGTTAATTTTCCATAATGGGCTGGCCCAATCACATCTCTTAACAGACTCCACCCCTCCGTCCGACCGATTGAGGTGTGCCGGTCTGAGCAAAAATGCCAGGGCAATTTTTTGAGCCCAGTCGAGCCCTGGTCCTGTCTAAAAACACCCTCTGCCCTCAACCCAACGTTCTTCATATTGGGCCTCCATGTGCTTCCTACTGAGTTCACAATACAACATGTACTCCTGACAGAATGAGAGCCTATTGTACTGACACCTGTTCAGACCAGCTGGGAGGAGGAATTATTCAACTTCTACCCGGGAGAAGATGTTTGATAAAACTGGTTATTCCAAATTCCAGTTGAATCCAAGTCCAATTGGTTGAGACAAGAACGCAAACACTCCAAGGAGAGACTGCTGAGTCAAACTTTAGATATAAAAGTGTGGTAACTTACCTTTCCAGCTCTTTAAAGCAGTTCTACAATTCAGATCAGATTTTCATCAACATCATTCTTCTCCATTCGTGAGAATACATGTGTTGTGGAAAAAACACCATACTGTTGTAATTATGAAGATGGGTAATGATTATGGATTCAAGGAATCTTGTGATCACCTTTTTAGTACATGCTATATTATTGGAAACCAGATACAAAGCAGTTGACTGATTATTGTTATCCCTAATAGTATAAGAAAGAAAGCCCAATATATTAAGATTTGGATAAAGACAGGCAGAGTGGAGGAGAAGAACATGAGTGGGCTTCTACAAAGAACCAGGAAGTCCAACTTTGACTTATCAGACGTATCTGTGGCCTTACGCCCAGGACCCTAGTGCAGCTGGCTGTTCAAGTTCAGAAGGGCCTAAATTGGAAGAAGTGTTTAGGAAAGAACCGGTTTTAAATCCCCTGAGACAAGGGATCCGCTTGGTAAGATTACCTAATTTCTATGTAACCAACAGATATCGTACCATATTACCAAACAATGGGGAGAAGACTGTAGGCCTAAATTAAATTGTCCAGATAAAACGTCAGTCTGATCCCGGGATCACGCTCACTTTCTATTGGGTAAATGTGTTACCTGAGAACCAATAAAACACTTTGCATCAACTGAGTTCCAGTGCTGTTTTTACATTTTGAGAATTGACTGGACGTACAGAACTTTTGTTTCATCACATGCCTTTCTGAGTTAAGGTAGGCAAAAGGGCCGGATTTCCCAGATTAAGAACGTTCGAAGAGCGCTCTAGAACGCCCTTAGAACGCTTTTAAGAAGATCTTACCGTTACTGTAAGAACTTCTTAACGAATCTGGGAAAGCCGGCTGTATTTAATTCCGAAAATATTATGTAAAGAAGGAAGTCTTTCCTTCACAGTTAATATCCCATTTAACAACATCCCTTGTTTCGTAAAACAAAAGATACAGACATTTTATCTTTATTTATTTTTAAACCCTGAAGTCCCCTAGGTGGCGCTATACACTAAGTGATGTTGAACACGTCAGCGGCCGATTTCAGCTAGATTTAAAGGCCTCTATTTATCCATGTCTCTTGAGAGACGGCGTATGTCTCATTGATTAGCTAAACCAACTTAATTTAAAGTTGGTTATACTCTATATGTTGTAGCCTAATTCACATAAACTCGCCTACATGGAATAACTCAAACAGGCCAATTAAAATTCACTTTGGACAAAATGTCCGGATAAAATAGTATCTTTCGATTAAGTAATTTAAGACATCATTTGTTTATTCGTCTAAATCGATATTATCATTAAATTAGCCTTTTCCCTCGATCTCAAACTGAGCCTTCTCCACATATATCTGTGATTGCAAAGGCCGTCATGACTGGGCCCATGAACTATTAAAATACAGAGGAAGATTGCCGCACATATCTCTCGTCAATAAGCGCACCATTTTGTGATCATGTATTCAATCAAATATGTCGTGTGGTATCAAAAAAAACAAAAAAATCTTAACAGAACATCTGACGGAAAAAAAGGTATACAGTGAAAGAACGCAAGGAGGTCTCTTGACGTAGGAATCAGGTGACTCAAAACTTTTCACTCCATCCTTTTCTATTTTTTCCCCTCCGCCCTCAGCCCGTTAGCGGACGGTTATAAGCAAGGAAAGTTTGACAAGTTTGTCTCAGTATCTCCGTGGTCCCAAACTTGGATTTCAAGAAAGCAGTGTCTTGATTCACGAAGTAACGGAGAAAGTCCCTTTGGGCTCTCTTCCTGCTTCTCAGTAACTTTCCAGGTAAGCTTTTCTGTTTTCTAACCTGGAATACTAACTTTGTGAGTTTTTCTTTTTTGTCCTTTTTTATTTATTTTTTGCAGTTTGAGGTAATGCTCAGAAACATTGTTTGCACTTTGTTTCCAAACACAGCGTGACTGTATAACAAGTTATATACATGTTTAAAAACAAGTTAAACATTCTGAATCCAGTTATCCCGTATCCACAGTAGACATTCATGATGTGTTTTATTTGTAACTCCCAAAGTCCACCAAATTCTAACAGCTTTTGCTCATTTTTGACTTACACTTACATTTAGGCTACATGGTCGTTTCTTTTCCCATACGTTTATTTTCTCTATCCCCTCCCTTAAGTTGAAACAGTCTGTTAGTAGCCAGGTTACATAGCCTGAGGCATTTTACTGTACTCTTACTCCAGCATGCGATGAATAGTAATAAGCTCGCTCCAAAAAGCAAAGGCGCACGAGTCTGCGTTTGTTTATTATGGACACGGATTTATTATTATTTTGCATATTTATCTGACATTTTTCTATTTATACATTTATCTCATCTGGTCTTTGTATTCCAATAAGATTGAATTCTGACAGGAGACCTTTTAAAGTTTCCTGCGTCTGGACAGGAGTGACGGCTTTTAAATCGTCCTGAATAAAGAATTACAGCGAGTGCATTTCTTTTTTTTGCAGATGCTCTTATTATAGTTTTTTAGTTGTTTCATGAATCAAAACACTGAAATTGTTTGTTAAAATCACAATTCAAAGAAAGAAAACAAACTCAAAACTTTAAAACATTAGGCTACTTATGAACCTCACTAAATGTCTTTATGTCAGTATTTATAGGTTTGAGATTATTTAAGATTAACATCAAAGACTAAAACTTAAATGAGTTCTGAAAGAAAAAAATATAAATCTAAAATGTATTGTCTAGGGCAACCATTGTTGTGTGAGCAGAATCTGCGAGGGCCATTGTAATACTACTGTCTAGATACGTTTAATGGGGCCACCGACTCACTGAAGTAGAAACTGGCGGGATTTTATGTCACTTGCCCTCATCTTCAGAATGCTCTCATCAATTGTTAAGAATGTTCTAAGTGGCGGAACATGCTTTGTGTTACGAAAGCTGGCAGGCAACAGAAGGTGTTGTGTTGTGTGTTTTATTTCCATGGACAATATTCCTGTCCTGAAGGGTTATTATTAATCATGTCTTGTGACCAGTCCTAACGACCTTGTGAACTTCATTTGTCTCTACCAACATACTTGTTGAACGTCTCCACTGACCCATTGTCATGTTCTTTGGTCATTCCTTGAACTGCTCTGTTGCCGGTTCACTGGACACAGATCATCCAGGAGGCTGGAGGCATCATCAGGTTAGCCAGTCTAGAACCAGGCTTTATAGAGTGGAGAAGACTCTCATGAGAACTGTGTGCAGAAGGTAGTGTGTGTGAAACTATACGACTGTACGTGTGTTTGCATCCAGACTGTGTGTGAGTCCAAGCTGTGTGTGTGTGCATTTTAAGCCCAGGCAGTGTGAGTGTGTAAGGCCAGGTTGTCTATATCAGAGATAGACTTGTACCAGTGTTGTCACCTTTTCAAGCTCACAGACAACAGACATGATTAGATCTCATCTGTGATGATCAGGGTGAGGATTGGGTGAGGGTAAAGGTCATTGTTTGGGAGCAATACAACATAACCACAAAGAACTCACTTGCCTCCTCTTCTCAAAGCCACTCCCCCAGCCAGTGAACCTCCTTCCCTCCCTCCCTCCCTCCCTCCCTCCCTCCCTCCCTCCCTCCCTCCCTCCCTCCCTCCCTCCCTCCCTCCCTCCCTCCCTCCCTCCCTCCCTCCCTCCCTCCCTCCCTCCCTCCCTCCCTCCCTCCCTCCCTACCTCCCTCCCTCCCTACCTCCCTCCCTCCCTCCCTCCCTCTCTTCAGACAGAGGTTGTGTCCCGACTCTTTATCTTTCTGCCCTCACTGAAATTTGTGCTTGTTCACACCACTCCACCTCGTGCCTTTACAAGTGAACAATTAGTGGGAGAAAGGTGTTAAAAAATCTTCCTGGTTGTTACTTTGACTAACAAGCCCTTCCACTTTAGTCAGAAGAATAGAGAACATTACCCTCAGTGCAGAAAGAGCTGTTAGACTGTACAGCAGGCATCCCTTCTTACTGGGAAGAGAGAGAGAGAGAGAGAGAGAGAGAGAGAGAGAGAGAGAGAGAGAGAGAGAGAGAGAGAGAGAGAGAGAGAGAGAGAAGAAGAGGAAGAGAGAGAGAAAGAGAGAGAGAGAGGTGAGAAGACACATCTGGGGGTATTAATCAAAAATTACTTTTAAGCAACAATAAGCTTTAAGTTATGAATGGCTCACATGATAGTTCACAAATGAATTCAATCAGTAGTGAAAACACATCTCCATAGAGTGTCTGCTGGTGATTCTACTGACACTGGAATGCAAGACATTGTCATTGTTGAAGCAAATACTCTGGACATGCAGGACTACATACCAGGGGTACTGATATATGTGGATACTGCATCTTCAATTAAGATAGTAAATTGTGTACCAGATGGCAGACAAATTGCTTTCTGTATTAAAGAACAGTTACTGTGTCTAAGCAACACAGTTCCTAGGAATGAAGTGGTCTTTTCCCCAGAGCGTTTTCCCCCAACATGTGCACAGGCTCACTAAGGGGCATTTGATATCTTTAATTTTGTCCACATCCTTTATTTCGGCATTCTTTCATGTTTATTAGAGTTGTTAACAAACAATGGGTTGATGAGAACCAGGTTCTTGGGTGAACATTTTTATAGTTTGCTGATGAAAGAAAGTGAGCGTCAGTTTTACTTGCGAGTTTCTACAACCGTTCTTCTATCCAACTCCTCTGTAATTAGCTCAGGATTTTTTTATTCTTTTTTTTGTTTGTACATTTAGAACACTTGAATCTTTGTAACTTATGCACTACTAAGGTTCAATTGATCAAGTCTCCTCTTCCATTAGCCCATAATTCACTCTGGCTATGCAGTAAATACATCAGAGACACTGTATACTACATCTCAGTAAATAGTACAGACAAGGGACCATGTCTCCATAGTGTACCTGCCAGAAAGTTAACCCCATATTAGGTACATTCTCCTCTATTTGACCTCCACAAGGAAAGCCCAGACCCAACCTGCCACATCCCATCTATCCAGTCCATGTCTTAACTGGCCAGAATGAAATCAACACCTTGGGTAGAAGTCTAAGCATGTGTTTCATCTTCTGTCCACAGAGTGCCAAGCGTCCCGTTGCGTTGAGGATGAATTCATGTAATAATTACCTAACCAAACCAAACTTTAGTTTGAGGTACAATGTGTCTGACAGTGAAAGTATAGAGCATACATAGGTGTCAGTGTGATTAGCAGACTTTTATTCAGTGTTTCTTGATACTGAAGACAAACTAACCTTCCTTCTTCCTCTCTACCTTTCTCTCTCTGTGTGTAGCTAAGGCTTGGTGAGGATGGGTGACTGGAGTGCTCTGGGGAGGCTGCTGGACAAGGTCCAGGCCTACTCCACCGCAGGAGGCAAGGTCTGGCTGTCCGTCCTCTTCATCTTCAGGATCCTGGTCCTGGGCACGGCCGTGGAGTCTGCCTGGGGCGACGAGCAGTCCGCCTTTAAGTGCAACACCCAGCAGCCCGGTTGTGAGAACGTCTGCTACGACAAGTCCTTCCCTATCTCGCACGTGCGCTTCTGGGTACTGCAGATTATCTTTGTGTCTACGCCGACGCTCCTCTACCTAGCGCATGTGTTCTATCTTATGAGGAAGGAGCAGAAACTCAACAGGAAAGAGGAAGTGCTGAAGGCGGTGCAGAATGACGGTGGCGACGTGGACATCCCCCTGAAGAAGATTGAGATGAAGAAGCTGAAGCATGGCCTGGAGGAGCACGGCAAGGTCAAGATGAAGGGAGCCCTGCTCAGAACCTACATCGTCAGCATATTTTTCAAGTCTATCTTCGAGGTGGGCTTCCTGGTCATCCAGTGGTACATCTACGGTTTCAGCCTGGCAGCTGTCTACACCTGTGAAAGGGCGCCCTGCCCGCATCGCGTCGACTGCTTCCTGTCCCGACCCACGGAGAAAACGGTCTTCATCATCTTCATGCTGGTGGTGTCCCTAGTCTCACTGGCCCTCAACGTCATTGAGCTGTTTTACGTCTTCTTCAAGAGGATCAAGGACCGGGTCAAGGGTAGGCAACCCGCCACCGTCTACCCCCCCAGTGGCACTCTCAGCCCCACCCCAAAGGATCTGCCTGACACCAAGTACGCCTACTACAATGGCTGTTCCTCTCCCACAGCACCCCTCTCCCCCATGTCTCCCCCAGGGTACAAGTTGGCCACGGGCGAGAGAACCAACTCCTGCCGCAACTACAACAAGCAGGCCAATGAGCAGAACTGGGCCAACTACAGCACGGAACAGAACCGGCTGGGCCAGAACGGCAGCACCATCTCCAACTCCCATGCCCAGGCTTTCGACTTTCCCGATGACACCCAGGAGCATAAGAAACTGAGCGCGGGCCACGAGCTGCAGCCGCTGGCCCTGCTGGACCCCCGCCCCTGCAGCCGGGCCAGCAGCCGCATGAGCAGCCGGCCCCGCCCAGACGATCTAGACGTCTAGCCCCTCCCCCCTGCTCTTACATTCTCTAGGCAACCTCCCCTGACCTCAGAGGAAAGAAGGGGCAAGTGGCCGAGCCGGAGAACCAGGAAGTTAGAGTGCCAAGGTGGGCGTGTTATTGTTTTTTTTGGTTATTTTTACAAACGCGTTCCGGAAGGGGGCGGGCCACAGCGATCACTGTTCTCGTTTTAGAAGAGACTCTTAGGTGATAAAAAAGAGACATTAAAATACTTTAACACTGTTGGAGGTACTACACGATGTATTGATGACTTTGAAACTAGTGGAGCTAACCAGCATTAACACACACAAGTAGTGGTGGAGCTACAGGACCTGAGTGTTCTGATACCTGGCCCACAGAATCAGTCTATGCCTGGTGGTGTTTTGGTTGAATGATCTTGTTTCTCTTTTCTTTTTTTTTTTCTTTTTCTTTGTTTTGCTGTATATGATACATTCTTATGGCCACACACAATGACAACATTCCTTTATAAAAGTGTTTTACTTTGCAAGATGCTTCCTCTCTCTCAATGTCTTGGAAAGTAGTTTAGTCAGAAAGACCTCATGACACCCCCATTTGATCTGAGAGAGCCTATCTCTGTTTAAATAGTCTCGGATGGTTGTTGAGTGTCATGGAGACAATTTATTTTTGGGTGAACGTAGACACGACTCTCACCACTAACAGAGGAGACTGACTGCCAGCCTAGGTCTGATCCAGAATCCCCACGATGATTCTTTAAAGTTACTACACCCATCTTCATATTTATTGAATATTATCCAAATTTCAGCAGCACATTTCTTTCTAAATGAAGAAGAGGGGAACGTTTTATAAATGATCGTCGACTGTCATTTCCTGAAAAACTTTGAATTTATGTGGTGTCAGTTGTTTTTAGTATTTGTTGTCTCTGGGTTTTGTGGGGAAAAGGTGATGGGAGAGTCTGTGCAAGCAAGCTGCTGTAGGACCGGTTAACAATAAACAGTGTTTTTATTGTTAATGTAGGTGTTCTAGAGTATCTTGTTTGACAGAAAGGCTTTATTTGTTCTAATTTTCATGTATGTGTTTTGTTTTCTTTCTTGGGGGTGGGTAAGAGTGGGGTGGGGGTGGTAGAGGACGAGGGCAGTAGAATGGTTATTTGTGTTTTAACTTTGTTTTTGAGTGAATGATTTTATTTTCCAACTCAATGTAATCGTTGCTGCTTGAGAGGTAGATGTTTAGTACTGTAAAACAAGCTAACTGTGTCACAAAAAATGTGAGTTTTTAGAAGACTGCTTATAGACCTGGACTAATATTTAGTCAAATATATTAAAAAGGTTTACGCCTGCGTAGCTTCACTCAACTACCAAACACTTGTAGATGGAATTACAATTGGACAATTTTAATTTCTTATGGTTGTTGTTTTGTTTTTTATGTTTTTTTTCCAAGTTTGCATCCTGGTATTTCGGTACTTAAACAGAGAGTTTCCTGGATTTTTCAGCTACAATGGTGTTTGCACTGAGCTCTTGACTAGGTTGTTATATGATGGAAAATGTGGCAAGTGTTTTCTGATATGCATGTTACTAATTTATTTTAAAACACCCCAGGCAGAAATCACCACAGCACATTCTTCATGCAGATAAACAGACATACAGATACAGAAAGACAGACACACACACACACACACAAACACAGACACATAGACACACAGACACACAGTGATGTTCGACAACTGGGTTCAATGATATTGAAGGGCTACAACAGTGATGTCTCCCCAGTCAACACACCCAACCACACAAGTTAAACATGATCGGTGTACATTTGTTCTAGAGCATGGTCAGAAAATGCCATTCCATGGAGATCCACTGTTGTACAGTGTGAAAGTGCATGATAGCAAAAATAAATAAATACAAATGAAAACTCATTAATCATATCTGTGAAAAGCTATTTTAACCAATAAAGATTTTTTTTCTTTCTTACATTCCGTTTTATTGTTTCATTTCATTCATCCAGTAACTGTCTTTGTTATTGGTTAACTCTGCCTCAGAATACGATCTAGTATGAAGTAGTGGTCATACTGTCAATTCACATACCCCCCCTTCTCTCTGTTCTGTTCCCACCCATGTGTCATGCGTATTCAGTAGGCACACAGTACAGTATGTCAGAAATATCTTGCTGCATGCTGGATATAACATTGACCACAGCACTTCTGTCTACACTACCAGATAAAAACGCAACATCAGACACATGCAGATGTACACTCCGTAGAGACCTTATTACATCATCTGTGGAGATTATTTATAGTCTAACAAGGGCAATGGTTTGTGAGCCTCAACACCAATACCAACGTAGCCAGAGAAAATATACACAGCATAACACAGGAGAGTGCGATAAGAACTACACTGCACTGTATCTCAAGACTGCAAATGCCTCAGAGATTTGGTCAAATTTCATAATATGAAAAGACTCAGGTCTTTTTCTCGTCTCCAAGTTTCCTATTTAACCTTTCCACAAAGCTAAACAGAACCACATGTTTGGACTGGGCCTGCGCACCACATGTGGCCCAGGCTGCCATGGAGAAGTAGCTCCACTTTGATCCACAGCTAATTCATCTCGATTTTTAATTTAACAATGAGTTTTTATCAGGATTTTTATACAAGATGTCATTGTTAAGTACAAGGACCACCACAGAAACAGTTTCGGGAAAAGACCCACATTTGAAAAAGAACATTTGGTTTATTACATGAAGTATTCACATAACATCAGATATAATAAAAATGAAAAACAGAAGCCAAAGTGTGAATGATTACAGGGCTGCAGTGTATCTCATTAGGACAAACCTGTCTGATATGTTTTCATTTTAGTCTCTGTTAGGGAAGGTAATGTCCTCATTATTAGTTCCAGATCTCTGTATGGTGCTAGATCTGTGAGGTATGAGTGTAACGGATGGGCCTCACACTCCAAGGTTAAATCCAGATTGTTTTGTGTGAGTCGTGTCAGTGTCATTGTTGCTTCAGCTAACTCACCAGCCCAGATACAGTGTGTTACTGTGGTTTCTGAACATGCTACATGACTTACTTTTACTGAGGCGAGGGCTGCTTGTGAGTGAGGACAGTTTTACAGAGTTCTCTCTCCCCACAGACAGGGGGAAGAAGCAGTGCGTCTGAGTCCTGCATCCTGTATCGTACCACCACACTGACCACAGTGCTAGGGTGGTGCCGACTGGACAACCAGGATGACGGGGCTGACACTGCTAAATATGGAGAGTCATGCCGTCACAGCGGCACTAGGAACAACTGCAGAGGAGAAGAGAAGTGGAGGACAGGAAAGCTCACGTGACATATTACAGTAAACGTCACAGTAAAAGCTTTTAAAAAGTCATTTATTACTTTTATTGTGGAAGAGGGGACGGGAGAGAGGTGAAGCATGGAGGCCATTACGAAACATCAGTTGTGTCACGTGTAGCTGCAGGACGTGAGAACCCACAACCTTGAACAGCACAGACTGACCAGCCTGGCATCTCAGGACCACCTACCACTCTGGAACACATGCAACTTAGTTACCTGAGCCTTTACTTCGTTCCTTTCTGCCTTCCTCTCCTCTCTACTCTTATGGGTGTGTGCTCAGTCTGGTCTCCACAGTAAGGAATTTTATAGGAGTCTCAGTTGTCCAGAGAATAGGTCTAGCAGGCAGATGTGACCCTGTGCTGCCTGCGCTAAATAATACGATTCTTCCACTTATCTGAATGACAAGAGTATCAGCATTCTCCGGAGTTACTAACTGGACTTCCAGTCTGTCCAATGGTAAAGGGACATATGGTGAAGCTGTGTGGGCCAACCCTAAACACCTAAACATAATCCTGGGTTCTTTAGGCAGGTAGACACACAGTATGTACACACTATAGGTTCTGTAGGTCTCTTTCTCCATGTCTATTTATCACCCTTTGTCTTTTCTTTTCTCTCTCTCTCTCTCTCTCTCTCTCTCTCTCTCTCTCTCTCTCTCTCTCTCTCTCCTCTCTCTCTATCTTTTGCTCATTCCCCACAGCACTAACAGTTACTACACAGCAATCAGTAGAGACTGGAACACATACAGACCGCAGACTACAGACAGGAAATATTTTCATACTTACCTAAAATAAATGATAACAGACCTTTTAAGGAGCTCTATTCAAGGTATTAAGGTGTCTGTGGTAACCTACTGTAGGTTTTTGTACAGCCCAATACACACACACACACACACAGGAAGGGGGCACCACAGTTAGGGAGGTCCTCAATCCTGAATGCCCCAACAGGAAGCCTGGAGAAATCTAGACTAATAGACCTCTGACTCTCCTTCCCCCAACACACACACACACACATGCACACAAACACGCACACAAACACACACACATACATACACACATACACACACTGTCTGAGGAAGGGAAGGGCCTTTTGTGCTCATATGTCCTTATCCGTCATGTATTCAGCAAAGTGGCTAAGATAATATTAAAGATGGCAGCAGTGTGTTTGTATTTTGGACTCGGAGCCTCCAAACATGGTGGATATTTCCAAATGTTGGGGTGAGGCTTTGTCTGTTATTGATGGAAAAGTAAGTGAATTTGTCTTCTCAATCTCTTTGTCTCCCTCCTTCACTCCTCCTCTTCACTTCTCTCTCTCTCTCTCTCTCTCTCTCTCTCTCTCTCTCTCTCTCTCCTCTCTCTCTCTCTCTCTCTCTCTCTCCCTCTCTCTCTCTCTCTCTCTCCCTCTCTCTCTCTCTCTCTGTCTCTCACTCTGTCTCAGAGTATAGTCCACAGAAGTGTCCAGATGAATTATTCTGTTGTTGTGTTTGTGTACTTCAGACAGAGGAAATCGGAAACCAGTTAATCAATTAATTACCATAAAGGCATTCTTGTGGGTTCCAGGATATTTACCGTAATATCAGCCATGAAAACACACGCTTTCAGCATGCTCTGTCTGCAGGCTGCTCCCCACATTAAAGCCATGAACACAAAATCATATTTCTATGCGCCTGTATTTGAGGGCACATAAACCACTTATTACTAAAAGCTGTTTGCCAGAGACAGTGGCTTTGAAGCTGCTGAACACCACATGAGGCATCTGGTCCTCTGGTCTCACACACACACACTCACACGCACATGCATACACACAAAGATACACACCTACACACACACATAGTCAAACATCTACTCAGACACACATGCATAAATAGCATCTTGAAACTGAGACTATGAACAGGAAACAAGGACTGGGATTCAATCAAACACCCAAACTACACCCCATAATAGTGGTGTGACTGGAGCAGCACAGTAAGATTACAAGGCCTGCTAAGTAGGGGACCAATAGGTAGGTCTGAGGGAACATGCTACACAAACCTCTCAACCCACATTCAAATCACCTCTGTATACCCTCTCAGACCAGACCAGTGTCTAGGCTCTGTAACCTGCTTTATATCTGGCCCCCCTGACCCCATTTTTCCACAACATCATCCAAATCTCTAAAACCAAGCCAGGAATACTCATGAGTAGAAAATGTATTTCACATACCTAATATGCTTGCTATTGAATAACTTTCACAAGATGCTACTGGCCAAGGACTGTCTCTGTTCACTTACAGCGGGAGGGAGGGAAGGAGAGGGGAAGGAATGAATAAGGTAGGGAAAGATGAAGGGAGAGAGAGAGGGGGGGGAGGGGGTTGGGAAGAGGGTGAGAGAGTGGAATGGGAGCCAGAGTGGGTAGAAACAACAGAGATGGAGGGGGTGAGGACAGAGAGAGAGAGCGAGGGGAAGGAGGTACAAGGGGGGAAGAAGGGAAAAGGGAGAGAGAAGGAGATGTTATAGCATGTAAATGCCAACCCTGCCAGGATGAACACAGACTGGGACATGACAGGGGCCTCCAAAAGTGTCTGTGTCAAAGCCAACACATCTGTCTTGTAAGAGGATGTGGTGCAATGGTAGTCCACAACACTGGACAGTTGGTTTACATCAAATGTCAAGCACAGATGCACCAAGCAGCTTCGATAACTGGTCCTCTGAAACAACTGTAAACAAACCTAGGGGTAACACGATTAGCATCTTTTTATGGCATTTCATTGCTATAGATCGCAAACATGATATGAGGTTTAAAACCCATAGGGACAAAGCCTGCCTTGTGATGAGCTCATGTTATTGATTGTTGAAACTAGTTAACCCTTGGAGGTTTAGCTAAATCTGGATTTGTGTCAACCTTTAGACTCCACAATCCTAAGATTAATGTGAAACTCAGCTCTCACACAGGCCTTCCACGCTATCCAAAATGAAGTATGTTATGGAGAGAACTTAGCACAAGCTACATGACATCAAATGATCTATATACCACATCAAACACGTGTTGTCTCCTATTAGACAATGCACACAAAAACACACACAGACACACAAACATACACACGCCCACAAGCAGGCAGCCTCGGCAGACACTTAACTGAAAAAAATGTGTGTGTGAGTATGTGTGTGTGTGTGTTTGTTCCAACAATGGGAACTGACCAGCCACATAAAAGAGGATGGAGGATGTTGACCTGCTGGTTGCCTGGATGACAGCCAAAATCTTTCTGGAAACTCTAAACACTCCATTATTTTCTCTCATTCAATGATGAGAGATTCTCTAAATGATCACTTAGTGGTGGACAGAAGACAATCACAGGAGTATTTTAGAGACGGGATAGCAATTGTGTGTGGAACAATATATTATGATTCAAGCAGTGGCATAGTGACAAGGATTCAACATGTTTCCAGCACGAAGAAGTTCCATCTTATTGTTGCAGGAACCTTCGGCAAAACAAACATGAGCACCAGACCTGGGTCAGTCACGATTTGCAAGTACTGCGCACTTGATCTGAATTGCTTCACCCTCTGCAATGACTCATTATCTTTAATGGATCTGGCCTTATGAGTGCCAAAACTATGAGCCAAATCCAACCCACCTCAAATCCATCAGTGTAAATTACCCCAGGTCTAGCTATTACGGTTAACACCTGCGGTTAACCAAACCCCTCACCCCCTTTGACCCCCCATCCCCAAACTAAAACCTGTGGTCAACCAACCCCCAACACCCTCTCCATCTCAGCCCCCCCCCACCCCCAAGCTAACGCCAAGCCGAGCCCTGGAGCAAGGGGCAGAAGAACATGGGTTCAAATCCATCAGTAATCCAGGCTGTGCCCGGACAGATGCTGCCTGGTTTCCACATCGGAGCACAACTGATGGATTGTATTCAGATCTGATGATGTAATCCTGCTAGTTGATACTCTTTGCCTCACACTAAACCCTGTTCCGAACCACCGTACCTCACAGTGAGACAAGGCCAGTCTGGAGAGTATTGGGCTCTGAAAACCAAGAGTCCCTGGGTGGAGTCGAGTAGAAGAGTAGAATAAAGTAGAATAGAGTAGAATAGAAATATGTTGACACAATTTGTTAATGTGTATGCTAAAACAGCTGCTGTTCATAAATGACCGTTTTGCAAGTTCATGCCCAGTATGAGAATGGTTACTGTATTGTTATCATAGCAATGCTGTAGATAATGAGAGACTAAAACGGTAGCTAGACTAAGCACTGTGAGCACTGGCTGTGAGAGAACGGAGTTAGAGTAAACTTGCCCGCCAGCTATCCCTCCACCTAATCCAACCAGCCATGCACAAACAACAAACAACAATTAAGACACTGAGGCCGAAGGAAAACACTCATTTGTAATCAACTCACAGAGCTCCTTTTGAGCGGCTTGGATATGGCACAACCTGTTACTAAGCAGCCTGGACTCTGCTCTCCTCCACCCTTTCTAACATGGCTTCACCTGAGATGACATCTCTCTCTCTCTCTCTCTCTCTCTCTCTCTCTCTCTCTCTCTCTCTCTCTCTCTCTCTCTCTTTCTGTCTCAGTATTGTTCTGTTTATATCTCCTTTCCTTTTCTCTGTCTTTGTCCTCTTTGTCTGTCTCGCTCAAGATATATGTATCTATACTGTACATGCATGTATATAGACAATATGAGAAAGTTTACTATTTGTGGTATGTGCAATCTCTCCATGTCCATTTATTTGATAATGAATTACCTCCTGCATCTGTACACATAAGGTCTGGAAGTGTGGTAACATATACATACGTACACCCTTATACATGCTCAAAAACAAACACATACATGCGCACACACACACACACACGCATAGGGGATTGCGGACGCCGTAGTAAACAGGTACGACTTTAAGCAATGCACCTAATACCACTATTAGCATAGGAGAGACACAATCTGGCCAAATCCAGAATCCATGATTCAGTCCTGGAGTACAGACCCACAGGTTCTCATTCCGAGAATACTGAAACACCTCTGTGTTGCTGAACCCACCCCGACCTGATTCCACCACAAACTGGATAAGAGAATGTCCATAATATTTTCATGCTAAAGAGAGTGACACAAACATTTGAATACAGACTATGAAAAGGATTTTGACACCACATTTTTTGCAGTCCTGCAGAATAATGTAAATCCTCAAGACACACCTCAGATAAACACACCTCAGTCTCCCCTCCTCCCCTGCCCTCCTCTACTTCTCCGTTTCTACTTTCCCCCCCTCCCTTTCTAATCTCCTCTCCTCCTTTGCCGGCCTCTGTGATACAGGCAACAAAGCATTTGACACATACTGAAACTGCGCTCCAAACTCTGGATGTTATTATGGCGCCTTTCAAACACCTCCAAGTCCAGAAGTATGGATTTCATCAGAGTATGGTTGCCTGCTTAGACAGTCATCATTAAGATCCATTAGTAAGGTTCCGTATACGGGCTCGTTTTTCAGAAGCCAATGACATCATGGTCCCTAATCAAGCTGATATGGTCCAGGTCGGCATGGTTACGCCTGTGTTTTCATAGCAATTCTTTATGTTCAATAATTACTTGTGGCTGCTGCAAGACCTCTTAGTGCTAGAGGTGGATTATAATCTTAAAGTGTATATGAGGGATTAACATTAATCCACTCACCAGGCTAATGGTCTGAGGCAGCACTTTAGTAGTTAGCAGTTTTTGTCAAACACACACGCAAGCGCACACATAAACACACATGCACCAACATGTATACAAAGATACACACAAAGGTACACACAAGAACATACAAAAGCCAACACACTCACACACACACTGGGGAACCATTGAAAGTAAAACCTGGGGTGGAATTTACAGATTTAAGTAAATCTGTAAGGAATATGATATTTGTCTAAAATAGAACTACGTTCCTTCAAAGTAATGATCTGAGTTCAGATCCCACATGTTCAGATCTCACATGTTCAGATCCCACATGTTCAGATCTGACATGCAACCTCAAAAATGCAGGTCATTTACTGTAGCTGATGTTGCATTTTATGACAGATTTTGAGAATTATATTTTCTGTGTCTAGGAAAGAGAAAATATATTTTACTGTTACAGTCTGGCATTTGAAGTTTATCCAAAGCAGTGAGGCGGTGTGCTATGCGACCAGTCTTGAACCTCAAACACCTTTCAGTTCATGACAATTAAATTGTTTAGTTGGCAGTTCCAACATGTTGTGTGTTTTTGTGGACTCTGTGGTTGGGTATATCTTTGTATATGCTGTCTGGTTGCCGGCTGGTTGGTCTAAACATGCAGTTATGTAGGAAATTATTATTTTCACTTTTTCATCATTTCTTGGTTTACAGCACTTTATGTTCCCACAGCAACTTGCGTGAAGCCAGTCAGGTTGGCTTGGCCAAATCTCCCCGAAACACAGTAACATGTTTGTAGTGTGTAGGTACTGCATATGGGAGTGTGTGTCAGTGTGTGTAAATGTGTCAGTGATGTGTGTGTTATGTGTCAGTGTGTGTGCCGGTGTGTGTCAATTAGTTTTGGTGTTTGTGTGCTGCAGACTCAAAACTCAGGGTCAGGGTGTATTTAAACTGGTAATGAACCACAAACTATCTACAAACTCCTTTACAAAGAGAACCTCACTGTTTCGTTCCTATTGTTATCTAAACGCACTCTGATCTCCTAGCAACCAGAGCTGGATAGACAACCATTTTGGATCTACCTCTGGAGTCATTTGCATGTTAGGTATGCTAGTCCTGACAATCTCATATTTTCTGCCTGACTCAGCAATAAGTGCAGAAAAAGAAAGCATTTATAGGAGCTGTAATTACTGCTATGCTTGGACCAGGTTTTTCAGACATAGTCAGCAGGGCTAACAAGCCTCTAGTAGTGTTTTACTGCCCACAACACCGCTTCATAAACAGGAGCAAGGAAGGTCACCTAGTGTGGGGGGGGGGGGCAATTATTCACAAGAGGACAGACATACAGCTTAGGTGACATGGAGAGGGAGGGAGGGGGAGGGAGGGAGGGAGGGAGGGAGGGGGGAGGGAGGGAGGGAGGGAGGGAGGGAGGGAGGGAGGGAGGGAGGGAGGGAGGGAGGGAGGGAGGGAGGGAGGGAGAGAGAGAGAGAGAAAGAGAGAGAGAGAGAGAGAGAGAGGGAGAGAGGGGAGAGAGAGAGAGAGAGAGAGAGAGAGAGAGAGAGAGAGAGAGAGAGAGAGAGAGAGAGAGAGAGAGAGAGAGAGAGAGAGAGAAATATAGCTTTGAAGAGAGACGTGGAGATAAAAAGTGAGATCCTGGCAGCCCAAGGCAAAGCCAGACAGAGGGGTAGATAAATAAAGAGAGAAAGAGAGAGATAGAGACTTAAAGACACGGTCATTTTGGTCGGTCTGAACATCAAACAGAACTCTAACTCTCACACAGGAATGGCCAGAGTAATCACTAGTGATGAGAAATCAAGTCAGCCAGCCAACAAGCCAGCCAGTCTACCATCAAGCCAGTCACTCAGTCAGCCTACCATCACACCAGCCAGCCAATCAGCCAGCTCACCATTAAGCCTGCTACTAGGTGCGTTCGACTTCATGCAGCGCCGGCATCGCTTGCAGCCACCTGCAGCCCGGCTGACTTGAAGCAGCCAATGGCATTCTCAACTTCAACGCAGCCGCTGTAGCCGGCTGTCGGCGCCGCCGGTGCTGCATGAAGTCGAACACACATACTGTGACAGCCTGTCAGTCAGCCAGCCATGCAAACAGACAACAAGTCATCCAGTCATCAATCCCCAACCGGTCTGCCAGCCAGCCAGCCACACATCAAGCCTTGGGAGTCATTCTGCAATATCCCCTTTTGCTAGGAGACTAGATATGCATCTCTCTCTCTCTCTCTCTCTCTCTCTCTCTCTCTCTCTCTCTCTCACTCTCTCTCTCTCACCTTCCAGAGAGGGTGATGCCTATCTGAATGTTCCTCCAGTGCTTCACGCTGGCTGGCTGAGGGCAGAACACACCTCCCTCTCACCCTAAATGCTCTTACAGCACTGTTTAAAATAGCTGTTTTCTGTTTCTGCTGAGTGCAGTCAGCATGAAGCAGAAACAAAGAAATTATCCCTTTAACAAGCATAAGTGTTCTTGGCTGTTGCATCCTTGAAGGGTCTCTTGCTCTCTCATTCTCCCTGTCTCTCGCTCTCTCTCTTTCTCAGAAGATTCTGGATTCATCTCCTGAGAACATCCATCACTGTGTCAGAACAGTTAATGTTCCCACAGAAGGACAGTTGGAAGGGTGGAAGACTAACATAAGGGTGCACTTCAGTCAACCTTCTAAAAGGAGAGAGGTTTTCAGTGGAGTAAACAAATCAGTGTTCAAATAACTAGCACATTAAATCTACTGCTCACTTATCGTTGGCATGTGAGGTGATTTGACATGCCGTACAAGGAACATTTCCTTTCCATGGACTCATCCTTAGTACCCAACACACTTCTGTCCATCCTCTCCATCCATACCCCTGTCCTGCCATCCTTACCAAAAATGTTCTGGTTTGACAGTTGAGGACTGTACTAACAGCGTGGTCTTCAGAATCAGCTGCAGCATGGCCGCAGACCTTGTATGGTGTCTTCATTGAGAGCAAGATCTACCTTGTTTAAACCACTCCTGGAGGCATGTAAATGTTTCATTTGAAAGAGGTGAATTAGTGCAATGAAAGTAACACAGAGCTAATCCCCCTTTTCCAAAACAAAACACCACAAAAAAAACCTTTGAGAGTTCCTCTACAATCACACAGGACTGGTACTGGATGAGGATTAGAAGAGGAGAGGAATAGAGAGTGGGGGACAGGAAGGGAGAGGAGAAGAACTGAGAGGATTGGAGAGAGCAGAAGAGAGGAGAGGAGTTACTTAACATCCAGGGTCTGATGATTGGCTGTCTTTGACATCCAGCTGTCTCACCACCTCTCTGACAGCCTTCTGGACAGACACAGCCTCTTCCTGGAAAGTAAAACGTCTTGTTCAATGTTTATATGACCGGAAACAACTCAATCTTTATTTGGGGAAAAAGGAAGTCCATTCAACTGTACGTCTGGAAAAAGCTTGCAGTGTGAACAAGATATGCGTCAATAAATAAATGATCCACTAGATAATGAATATTGTTTTAGAGCAGAGTAAACAGCATATGGTTGGAGTTTGACTTTCTGGGCTTTGTTTAAATATCAGGCCATTGTTTGACGTGATGAAACGTGAAGACACAGAGAGACAGAGAAAGGCAGAGCCAGAGAAGGAGAAAGGAAGAGAAAGTTACTGATGCTTTCTTCAGAGTTTAAAACAGAATACAAGAGGAGGCGGAGACCACATCACACACAACAAACAATGCCCGCAACGTGTAATTATGTTTGAAATGTGGTAACTAAAAATCGAGATTTCCAATTATTTGCAAAAGTCTATGTGGATAGAAGACCGACTTCACATGGTTCCACTTTACAAGCTTGAAGAGAAACAAACAAATTGCACCTCGTTTGGTTCACAGGGGTATTTTTAACTGCCTTTGGCTGGCGTGTCCACAGGACAATCAATACCAGGCTGGAGACAGAAACTGACTCTGCAGAATAAACTGCTGCCCATGTTTGTGTGTGTGAGCGAGTAAGAGAGAGAGAGAAAGAGAGAGCGAGAGAGTGCTTGCACAAGTGTGTATGTATTTATGTTTATGTACTGTATGTCTCTGTTGGTGTGTTGTGGCCTGGTCTGACATGCTGCAACGAGCCTGAGTCAGCAGTATAGTTACAGCCAGTCTCCCAGATAAAAAATACTAGCTTTGCAACCAGGATTGGTTCATGGAAAACCACCATCAATGGCCTGTTTAGATTTAGAACTCTTAGATGTCCATGCAGTTCTCATACTTGATTTGAAATGATAGGATTGGCCATCGAGGATGAGAGGTGACTTCTCTAAACAAGTCCCACCTACATGTCACTTCTCTAAACAAGTCCCACCCCGTCCTTTTGTCCTTCACCAGCTGGTGAGCCACCTCCATCTCCTCCTTTCCCTCCCCCTCAGTCTCCCCCAATTTTCTCCCCCACGTTCTGCTTGTTGTGTATGATGTGGTCTCCTTTCCTTTCTTCTGTTCTAAACTCTAAAGCAAGCTTCAGTAACCACTCTCTACATCGCCCCTTTCTTCCTATCTCTCTCTTTCCCCCCCACTTTCTCGCTCTCTCTCGCTCTCTCTAGCTCTCTCTGGCTCAGTCTCAAACAAGGTGTAGGACTTCACAGGCAGAGCAGCCTCTTAGGGCAGGGTAGAACACTCCCACAAGAGGTCACAGGCTTCAATCAAAAAGGCTATGCGAGGACTGGCCAGATTACCTTCAATTACTACAGCTGCAAACACACATACTGAAAGACGGACAAAAACACATGTCTACACACACAGACGCACACCCAAAGGAACAAACATACACACACACACACACACAGATACTAACAGACATGCACACACAAACAGCAGCATGCCACAGATTCACTACTTTTTTGAGAGACACATTTTCATCCTCCTATAAATACTGCGGCTCATACAGGCGAACAACAGCGGAGCAGGCAGCCCATTGACTCCTGCACAGACCTCAGGATAGAGCTCCCAACACCAAGATTACACATTGTTATTTCTCTCACATAAAACTTTATTAGTTTTACACAATAAATGGCCCAGTCATGCCGACGATTTTCAAGTGAAAACAACCAAGCTCTGCCGCCCTCCTGTTAGATGCTAAACAACTCTGAAAGGCCATGGTTGAGGTTGGGGAGTGAGGGGGGGAGAGGGGAGAGGTAGGGGACACAGGCGACCATGATAAATGTTCTTTATCCCTCTTTAAAAAACAAACTGCCAGTAACTCTGAGGGCCCTGTAATGCACAGTTGACTAGGCGCTCACAGTCTTGATGCCTTAGTAAAAGCTGCCTTTGTATATGAGAGAAGCAGAAGGCTTCAGACACCCAGGGTCTGGCACTTTGAGTTAGATGAGAGTCCCCCCTCTTCTCCCCTTCTCCCTCTTTTCCTTCCTCCTTACCTTCCTCCCTCCCTCCAGGGAAGTCAGTCCTGGAGGAAATCAAAAGCCATCCCCTCTGTGTTTCTGAACTAATCCACATTAATGACCACATGATTCTCCGGCAAAGGCCAGACAAAGGTGGTAGTGCCCTCCTTCACAAAGCCTTGTTTTCACAGCTACACATGTGCCCTCCTTACATACAGCATACAGCAGGAGCAGCAGGAGTCCATCTGTTACATTAATCTACTGATGAGTTTGAGTGTAGTCTCCTCAGCAATATGTTCATATCGTGATGTTGTCCTCCCACAGAAATGGGTGTTGGCAAAATATTTCTAGAGAGGGGAAGTGAGGAGAGGAGAGACAAAATGAGACAAGACGAGACAAGAGGACACAGGGGTGTGTGTTTGCACCTGTGATAGTGTGTGAGTGCAAAATCTATTGATTCAGTCGCTAAAACTGCAGAGGTTAACTATGTAAAACAACTATCACTACGACTTTGACATCAGGCTTCTGCACTACACAACCTGTAAGTGTATCTCTGTTAGTTTCACTTGGTCTTAATTAGACAAACAGCACCGATTCAGTAGGACAATGTGCTGCCCATATGCTGTGGCGTTTACCACTCATCAGTATGCACCAGTTCTAGTGTGGGCCTAATTAGAATGCAGGATGGTTACTCTCGTGACAGGAGCTAAGTCTGTGTTTTTATTAGACAAAGGACTTCCCAGACAGCATGTGACACTTTCTAAAGTCAAGTTAATTACTTTGCTTGCAAGGTGAAATTACACAACAAACTTTTCCTTATATCAGGATTTTTAAAGAAGGAAACTGAGGTATTACAGTAATGCTTTCCAAGTAGAACAGCAACACTCTAATGTTGACCTGGCCCTCAAATTCCTCTGCAACATGTGTATTAGTTTTAGGACCCTCAGGAGAACATACATAAATTCCAACATCCAGCATTTACTGTACTCTTTTTTGTAAAGAGTCAGCAGAATGTGAGGCTCATGCCATTTTGCAAGTCACTGCAGTGCCGAGTCATCGGTCCTCGGTTTTGAAGTATTCCCTTTTCTTCCAAAACTGGAATCAAACTTGTGTCTTCCATAAAAACCATGGCGCTAACTCATCAAGCAGAAGCATGGCTGTGTGTGTTAGCACAGCAAGCTAATCCGGCCCTGTACTGGAGGCCTCAGACAGGGTCACAGGCAACCAACTCTGTTGCATTTTGATACATTGAACTACATTCAATAAATGCATGTGAGCTGTGGAACTCAAATTCATTCCTTTAAGAACAATACAGCAAACATTTGACTTATTATTCCAGTATCCCTTCTGTTTTGGTTCTGATGGTGTCTTCTGAGGGCTCACCCACAGTACAATTGAGGTTACTGGGTTCATGTGTATGTTGATTTTGATGATCAAGTGCTACGTGATGACATCCACATTCCTCAACCCAGTCTGAAATAGCTCTGGAGGCTACCAGAGCACACTGACCTGCAGCTAGCTTCTCTGCCTGACCTGAGGTAGCTCTTTGCTGTGTTGCCTATGTAGCATGGTTTGCACGTTTTAGAACGAATTAATTCCTAAAGATGAGACTGATTATTACATGTTTCCGTAAATATAGGATTCGCTAATGTCCTTAACCAATATTAGGGTGGTGCCCCGAACTTTACGATGAATTAAGAACTTCTATTTTAACACAAGGAAAGCACGCTACACCTACAAAGATACACTGTATGTGAGGTAAACATGCAGTGCTGTATAGTAAAGCTATGACATGTTGTAATAGTGTCCTGATCCTGCCTAGGGTACATTTATTTTGCTAGCTAAGCCTGCATTCAGCTTATGATAGCCTAGTCATCTCTAACTAGTCTGTGATATAGCTTGAGTTAGTCTAATGTGAACTTGCAGCCTGAGCCTGAGTTAGCCTGAGTTAGCTTAGCCTAAGTTAGCCTAGCACTTGGTGTCACAGAGGTGTGACTTCCTGTGGGTTCTGGAACACAGTTCCTATTTGTTGATGTACATGTTGGTCATTGTTCTGCCCTTCCACTCAGGAAGTGACAGGGCCCGAGGTATATTTGTGTCAACGTGGGAAGCAGACAAACCAGGGCCCGTCGCGGACCTGTGTGGAGCATCAACAGGAAGGGGTTATAAGGTTGCGGCGTGCTCTGATGTGTGGGACAGGTTATCTTACAGCACTAGATGTACAAACATTCTAACTCCCATTGGGTTGCTATGTAACAGCTGTCAAGTTCCACTGTTTGAGCTAACTTGCTGGTGTGTACAGCTCTAATAGCGACAGTACAACCAAGCTTGTTTTCATGTACCCTAAGTTACTCTTTCTGACTTCAATACATCTCCAAAGTCACAGCTTAACATGGTGCTGTGCAAGTGGCAAACGGTTTCAGAAGGTCCAGTGTTTCTACTGCAATGTCACCCCAAGGATCAATAAAGGTTTAATTAACAAATCAAGTTTTTGAACACATAAGCAACAGTAGCGACGGTAATAGTAAACAACATCAGTAATCAACAACAGTATAAACATATAGACAATACAACAGTAACAATAGTAAGCAACAATAAACATACAAACAACATACAAAGTAAACAATACAAACATCATGTCATTCAAAATATTCAAAATACTGTCTGAAAACATATATTTTACTTGTACCCCATACACTGCAAGCTGTGTAGAAGGGAACAACATGACAAAGTGGTAAATGTAAATGATTGTCAGTGTGACACCCAAGGGAGGGGTTCACACACACGGACTACCGCTGACTTGTACAGTACGGGTGTATTTTTGTTTTCCAAGCACTAAACAAGCAATTAGTCATGACTCCAAAACTTTATGGCGAGAAAAAGCCGTCATAAAAAGCCCTGGTCGCTTTCATTTAAATCTGGGGCGGACAAACAAATATTTTAATTACGTTTCCACCGCTTGTTAAAATAAGCCAAAAACAGCGTACTTTCTAGAGCGGAGTAAAGCGTAGTGACAAAAACACGTACATCATTCTCGGCTTGGCCTGATGGTTCCACGTCGGTCAGAGTAGTAAACAAACAGGCCTTCTCCTTTGACCTCTCTGTGTCCTTTTCAGTGTCAGAGCACCTCTCCCATGACCTGTGGCTTTAACTTGCTGATATAACGCACAAACACATACACACACTGCCCCTGACAGACTCGAGAGGATATGGAGCATCCAGAGGAGGAGCAAAAGTGGGAGTCAGGAAATTGGGGACCCACGTGTGAGATTGACTCTCTTTCTCTCTGTGTCTGTTTCTCTCGTTCTCGTAAACACACACAGACACACACACCACAGCTGAAAGTATTTGCTTTGAGTTTGAAGAGGCAGAAGGAAAATTATGATTCCACACAACCTCTGTTCATCTGAGCTTCGCACACACACGCCATGCACGTCAGCAGTTGGCTACGGCCAGAGACAGCAGGAAATAGACACATGACTGCCTCATCTGGTATGTTTGCACTTCTGTCCCAGATACACACACACACCACGCACACAGGCACATCATTTTCCTCCCCATGTATTTTATTTATTTCTGATAGTAGCCCTATAGTCGGGATATGGGAAGACAGAGATTAACCGCTGGATATGACACTGTTCATTTACAGTATTCATGGCATCTGTAGTGGACGATATGGAAGAGGATGAGTCTGGACATGTGTTTCTGACAAGATACAGCTCAGCCAAACTCCAACACAAACACCCCACTTTTATCTGTCGGGCCGAAGTACAACTTACGCCGGTGTCTTATAAACCGTTGTCACTTTTTTTGTATATTTCCTAACCTGTCAGGACTTAGTTACTACTCTGTCTCTGAGAATGTCCTTGTGTTTCTGCATATGTTTCTGTTTGTGTGTGCTAGCGTGCATGTGTGTATGTGTGTTGGAAGTACTCTGACCACTTCAGTGATCCACACACCAGCAGGGCTGAACTGTAAGTTGATCAGAGAGACCGGGGTGAATCCCAGCCCCACTTGACAGTACGAGTCACTGGTCACAGACACACACGGCCATGTTGTGAGAAGACTCTTGTTCCACTGAGGCTCCTATTTGATAAGCCTTTTGGGGTTAGGCTGTGAGCCAATTGCCAGGAGGGAGAGAGGAGATGCTAGCATGCCCGCCTACACACACACACACACACAAACACACATAAACAGACACACATACATGTATAGGGGGGGTCTGCCTTCCTGATAACATCTTCGAATAGATTAGAAAATAATCGTATTTACTGTTGACCGGAATACGACATTTTCTGTTGTTAACTCGAAGGCCTAATGTCCTAACCCTCATGTCCCAAGTAATTGGTGATGGTGTCTGAGATGACACTAATTCAATTATCCAATCAAAAGATTTTGTCACAAAGTTGAAGCAAGTTAATGTAATAATTCATCCACAATGTAT
Organism: Hypomesus transpacificus; assembly: GCF_021917145.1. NCBI lineage: Eukaryota > Metazoa > Chordata > Actinopteri > Osmeriformes > Osmeridae > Hypomesus > Hypomesus transpacificus. The sequence continues at coordinate 12,379,124 of NC_061074.1, read as the reverse complement.
GACAAGATGTTTTCACAATCACAAGGCCATATTAACTGATAAATTGTGTTACAAAACAAAACCCTGGCAGCCAAAAGTGGTTTTAAGAGGCTCAGTAAAACAACAAGTAAATGGACTTGATGCGATTATTTCTGCTACATTGTGAGGTTGAGTCGTGTGTTTGGTTTGACTCGTTGCCTAAACAAGCAGTTGCTGGGTTCCATTCATTTCATCTCTGATGTTTTTCAGACTGATACCAAGACTGGAGAGATGATGGGGCCAAGTGGGGGGGTGGGGGAGGGCAGGGGGCGAGCGGATGGGGAGGGGGGCGGGGGCGCAATGATGGAGAGTCATGGCCATTGAGGCGGTCAGTGACGTGGTGCTCTGCATTTCAAATGAACTTGCTGTTCCTTGATAAAAGGACGCGTATCCACACAAGGGGAGGGGAAGTGTACCAGAACCCACACATGTTTGTGAAGCCATCTATGAGGCCGAAGGACACCTGTTATTACCCCGAATAAGCAGCTGGAGCAGGAGGCACACCCTGTCTGTCTGCCGGGAGAGGGGTGGGGGGGGGGGGGTGGTGGGGGTGGGGGTGGGGGTGATGGAGTCATGGTGTTTGTGAGGGAAGGAGAGCAGTGAGGAAGGGTGTGGGAGGGTAAAAGAGGGGTGAAGGAGGTCACTGTTATCGTGTTGGTTCAGATTGCATTTCTGTTTTTTTTTCCCATCCCTGGTCCTGGCTTGCTCCCTTCCAGTGGTGCTAGTGATACCGTGAGAGAGACCGGAGAGAGACCTGCAGGGGCCGACAGATGATCATGATACTACAACACTGTATATCTGTTCTGTTTTCTCTGTAGACACCACCTATGTTGTTCTGACACAAAAGAGCAGCAAGGGTTAGATTCCTACGGAGCATCTCTCTTTCTCTTCAGCGCCCCCATATCCTTTCTCTCCTGCTCCTTCTCTCCTCTCTTTGTCTCTTTCTCTATTTTTGTCTGCGGCTCTTTGTCTCTCTCCCTCTTCCCCCAGCTACTACTCTCACTCTCTCAGTTCTCTCTCTCCAGCTCTCTTGACAGTTCTCTTTGTCTCTCTCTCCAGATCTTTCTCTCTTTTCCACTCCTAGAGCAGGAATGATTCCTCAGCTAATAATCTCCTCTGCTCCACACATGGAACATATATAACGTTACCTTGTATCAGATCACAGTATCACAGTATGTGTGTTCCACCACAGTAGCTACTGTTTTATTAAGGGAGAAACTCTGCCACTCCCTAAAGACTGGTGACACCCTGCTGAGCAAAGCAGACAGTTCTAGAAAGTTCAACCAGCACTTCCTATCTGGTTTCAAAATGGCAGTCGGAGGCCAGGTCTGAAGATAGAGAGCTTGATGTTCGGTCGCTCCCTGTTGGTCTGGCTGTGTCTTTATCTTGTTTATCTGCGAGGTTTCGAGGTCACTGCTCCTTTTAGACGTGGGATCCTCCTCGTCGTCACGTTCCTGTGTGTTCTGAGGACAAGAGGGTGGTTCCTCCCTCCTCCTCTCATCTTCCTCCTCTTCCTCGTTCCTTCCCAGCTGTCATTAGTGGTCTGTGTATCGTCCAATGGGTAATTGTACAGTAGCTCTCCACTCTTCTCCATCTCTTCTCCTCTTCTTCTTGCCTTTTCTTATCCCTCTTCTCCTCCACCAGCCAGGAAAACAAACTAATGTCTGCTTAGGTAAGACCCAGACAGGGGATAAACATTATGATCAGGGTGATGCGAGGTGATGATAGGTGATGATAGGTAGGAGAGTAATGGCTGTTTAGAGCTGCTGCTGCCTCAACGTTGAAAGGAGGTAATTGAGTTTACATCACAACAGAGATTGTTTCATCCACTTCACTTAGCCCACCCAGCACTGTTCTCACTGACACTGAGACTTAAACACATACACACACATCACACACATCCACTTCACAGAAACAAACACACACACAAGTCACTTTAAATACATAGTCAGACCAAAATCACATGCTGTGTGTGACGTGTGTGTCTGTCTGTGGTTGCTTTTGTGTGTGTGTGTGTTTGTGTGTGTGTGCTTGAGTGTGTGAGTGTAGGTGTGTTGTTTAGGCTGGTTGCACACATGCGTCTCTCCTCTATGCCTTGCCTCAAGAACTATAACACAGTTACAGATCACTTCCTGTTCTAATGGCCTTCCAGACTCTCTTACTGCCCCATTCTGTCTTTCCAGCTCTCCATATGTCTCTCCATCCATCCACCCCTCCCTTCACTCACTCACCCTGCCAGCCTTTCTTACATCTGTCTGGCCCTCAATCCCTCCATTTCCCCTTCCCTCCGTTTCTCCAACCTTCTCTTTCTCCATCCCTCCTTCTATACCTTCATTCTTCCCTCCATCTATCCCTCCCTCCGTTCCTGGGTATTAATTGCAGTGACGTCCTGATAGGCATCATTAACACACATCAGCAACCAGAAGAAACCACATGTTGATGTTCCAAAAATAAGAAAACAATGAGGGCAGGCAGACAGACAGACAGACAGACAGACAGACAGACAGGGAGGGAGGGAGGGTAGTGAACAGACAGGAAGGCAGAAAGACAGGCAGGGAGACATAAACAGTCAGACAGACAGACAGGCAGGGAGACAGAAACAGGGAGGGAGGGAGGGAGGGAGGGAGGGAGGGAGGGAGGGAGGGAGGGAGGGAGGGAGGGAGGGAGGGAGGGAGGGAGGGAGGGAGGGAGGGAGGGAGGGAGGGAGGGAGGGAGGGAGAGAGGGAGGGAGGGAGGGACATTGAAGGTTCCATTGTCACAGATAATAAATCAGGGAAGTGTCTAAAAAATATCTTTGACAATGTAAGGTTCAATAAGGTGACAGACTGGTTCATATTTAGAAATGTATTTTTCTGGTCCATGGGATTCATGAAAGAGGGGCCTATTGTTTTTTTAATGGCTATTTGTGTGTGTGTGTACATACTGTACTTGCTGTTAATAATATGTTTAGTCCAACAACTTGCTTTGAGGTAGATTTTTTCAATGGCTGGCCTGGTCTGCTCATGATTCATGGATAAATACAATACATCCTTGACAATCTTATTATTAAGGCTTTGGGCAGCCTCTGACTGTAAAAGAACATATTGTGCCTTTTTATCGGTGCAGTGATAACAGGTTGTATAATGACTCTGGCTGGTGGCAGTCCGTGTGGTGAGGGGAGTGGGGGATTGGAGCCTGGTAGGGGGTCCCATGCAGGCAGGGGGGGTTGCCCAGCTTCCAGCCCAGTGAACAGGCCCTGAGGTCTGGGAAGATAGTGTGTTGTGACAATCTGGCTCTGGTCCTCACGGATCACTGTTCATCATATTAGCTGTACAAAACTGTAGGTCTCTGTCTATGTCATTATCTCTTCTGTTTAGTGTGTATTGTCATGGCCTGCCCCAAACACACACACACAAACACTCACTCTATTAAAAACACACACATAAACACAACTCAAGTCCTTGCACGTCACTGAGCAAAGATGTTTTGCATGTGCCTTCGAAGAAGAATACTTAAAATGTCCCTCCCTCCCTCCCATCCTCTTTTCATTTTCCAGTCTTCCAGGTTTTGTAATGTAGTGGTCCTCTCTCCATCCCTCCATCCCTCCCTTCTTCCCCCCCTTCTCAGCGCATTGTTGTTCTTTCCCTCCCTCATTCCCTCCCTATCAGGCATACTCCGTGCCAGCCTCTCTCCTTCCATCCGTCCTTCCTTTCCTCGCTCCCTCTCCCTCCTTTCCTCCCTACATGCAGCACGTGCCCTTCCCCTTACCTCTCCTGACGTGTTCCTGAAGGACATCCTGCAGAGGAACAATAAAGACAACTTTGTGGTTCTCAAGCCAGAGGGCCCCATTGTTACCCGTCACAATGGCACCAGTGACTCTGAGAGGCACCCACGCCTGCCCGTGACACCTGGGCCTCAGCGTGTGAACCAGGCGACACTCAGGCAAGTGTTTTAATATGTTGGACAGGAAACACGGTTTTCACTACTTAGATGTTTGGCTTGAGTTGAAGGTTCAAGGATTATGGGTAGAGTGAATATTAGGAGTTCACATAAAGGTCAGACTGGTTGGGATTAGGAGAAGACACAGGCCTGAGAACTCCTGTTTGGTGAAATGTTGAAAGATTTCACCGTATGTCATAGAATGTGCGGGCGCAAACAACTACAATAACAGTTGTCACTGATCAGTGAACGATAATCTACAAAGAATCTGCTAAAGCCTCAGGTTAGACTACAGATTAACATGCTAATCCCATCCCCTGGGGTTGTGTATGTAGTCTGGATGTGATGTGTATACACTGCACTGGGCGGCTTCAGAAAACCCAGTCTGTTGACTGTAAAAATGCAACAAACCACATCATAATTGTGTCCAGAGCCACGTCTGTTTGTCAACACATGTTTGTCAGGAATCAACCAGGACACTTCTGGAGGATGCAGAACACACATGGAGCCGGAGCCAGTGGATAATGGGGGGGCTGGGGGGACTGGGGAGAATGGGGGGGGCTGGGGGGACTGGGGAGAATGGGGGGGGCTGGGGGGACTGGGGAGAATGGGGGGGGCTGGGGGGACTGGGGAGAAGACAACTGGGATGAGGAGAAAACTTGGGAGAGGACTGAACTTGGGGGTGAGAGAGACAGAATAGAGGTGAGAGAGAAGGAAGACTCTGGAGAGAGAGATAGATAAGTAGCGGCAGACAGAGAAACCTGGAGAGGAGAGAGAGAGAGGTGAGAGAGAGAGAGAGAGAGAGGTGAGAGAGAGAGAGGTGTGAGAGAGAGAGAGAGAGAGAGAGAGAGAGAGAGAGAGAGACAGGTGAGAGAGAAAGAAAGCCAGGCGTGACCACACCGCCGCTCCTCTGCAGTCTGGAGAACTTTTATAGAGCAGCAGCAGGGATGTCAGCTCCGTCTGCTGCCTTGGGCCTCTGGCCAGGAATGGACCACTACTGATGTGTATACAGACCTACCAGTCTGTGCCCAATCAGTCTACTGATGCATCTACATGACTGATAATGTATCTACAGGCTTAGTAGTATATATATATACAGTGCCCTCCAAAAGTATTGGAACAGTGAGGCGAATTCCTTTATTTTTGCTGTAGACTGAAAACATTTGGGCTTGACATCAAATAATGAACGTGAGACCAGAGATCAACGTTTCAGCTTTTATTTCCAGGTATTTACATCAGGATCTGATGCACAACTAAGAAAATATCACATTTTGTTTGAATCCACCCATTTGTCATGTGAGCAAAAGTATTGGAACAGATATACTTAAAACATATTTAAGTGAATAAGACTTAATATTTAGTTGCAAATCCTTTGCTTTCAATAACTGCAGCAAGTCTGTGACCCATTGACGTCACCAAACTTTTGCATTCTTCCTTTTTGATGCTTTCCCAGGCTTTCACTGCAGCCTCTTTCAGTTGTTGTTTGTTTTGTGGAGTTCCTCCCTTCAGTCTCCTCTTAAGCAGGTAAAATGCATGCTCTATAGGGTTTAAGTCTGGAGATTGACTTGGCCAGTCTAATACCTTCCATTTCTTGCCCCTGATGAACTCCTTTGTTGTTTTGGCAGTGTGTTTTGGGTCGTTATCTTGCTGCATGATGAAGGCTCTGCCAATCAGTTTGGTTGCATCTTTCCTTAAATTGGCAGACAAAATGTTTCTGTAGACTTCCGAGTTCATTTTGCTGCTGCCATCATGTGTTACATCCTCAATGAAGATTAATGAGCCCGTCCTAGAAGAAGCCATGCAAGCCCAAGCCATGACATTACCTCCACCGTGTTTCACAGATGAGCTTGTGTGTTTGGGATCATGAGCAGTTCCTTTCTTTCTCCAAACTTTAGCCTTTCCATCACTTTGGTAAAAGTTAATCTTTGTCTCATCAGTCCATAAAACTTTGTCCCAGAATTTTTGAGGTTCATCTCTGTACTTTTTGGCAAATTCCAGCCTGGCCTTCCTATTCTTCTTGCTAATGAGTGGTTTGCATCTTCTGGTGTAGCCCTTGTACTTTTGTTCATGAAGTCTTCTGCGAACAGTAGATAGTCATACCTTCACTCCTGCCATCTGGAGGTTGTTGCTGATCTCACTAACAGTTGTTTTAGGGTCTTTCTTTACAGCTCTCACAATGTTTCTGTCATCAACTGCTGATGTTTTCCTTGGTCTACCTGTTCGACGTCTGTTACTTAGTACACCAGTAGTTTTCTTCTTCTTCAGGACATTCCAAATGGTTGTACTGGCTATGGCCAATGTTTCTGCAATGGCTCTGATTGATTTTCCATCTTCTCTAAGACTCACAATTGCTTGTTTTTCACCCAAAGACAGCGCTCCGGTTTTCATGTTGTTTTCACCTCTGAATACAGTCTGCATAGACAAAACCTATCTTACCCAATCTGAACCTGAGTGTAGACATTCAGTGGTATTTATTGATTGAATAATGTATGTAATAGGACACACCTGGGCAACAAAACACACCTGTCAGTCATATGTTCCAATACTTTTGCTCACGTGACAAATGGGTGGGTTCGAACAAAAAGGTGATATTTTCTAATTTGTGCATCAGATCCTGATGTAAATACCTGGAAATAAAAGCTGAAACGTTGATCTCTGGTTTCACATTCATCGTTTGATGTCAAGCCCAAATGTTTTCAGTCTACAGCAAAAATAAAGGAATTGGCCTCACTGTTCCAATACTTTTGGAGGGCACTGTATATATATATATATATATATATATATATATAAATATATATATATATATATCATCAACCTATGTATAGGCCAACAGGTTTGACAGCACTGTCAGAATTGTATGTATAAAGACAATGGCCGGGTTTCCCAGATTCGTTAAGAGAGCTTCTAAGAACGTTCTAAGAGCGTTGTAGAGTGTTCCATTCATTCCTAAGCAGAATACAGAACAATTGTTTGCATCCAACCTTTTTAGAAATTCTACCTAAATCCAACCAATGGACAATAAAACGTTCACTGTTCGTGACATCAATATGAAGTGCCAATCTGTAAACAAAGAAGTGCAAATTATGAGAACGCATAGGATCTAAACGTTGGTCTAATGGGTGATGCCTGGGTTTGTCAGTCATGAGGTCACAGTCAGAGTCCTCCTGGGGGGCTGTGTTTCTCTAACCCTCTCACACACACGAGTCCTGTTGATGTTGCTCCTCTCATCCCCCTGTAGCAGACTGGGTCCGGGCATTTCTGGCATGAGTGTTTTCCCTGAAACACCTGGGGAAACACTTTATTGTTGATGCAAAGGTACACCCATTCTGGTTAACCTTCCCTATCTCTCTCAATGTCTCTCTCTCTTTCTCTCTCCGTTTTTCTCTTTCTTTCTCCTCATCCTTCTTTCTTTCCGTCTCTCTCCCAATCCCTCGTCCTCTCTTTATCTGTCTTCCTCTCCTCTTCTTCCTTCTCCAAATTCCCCCCTTTCTCTCATGCTGTTTCGGACGGATCTATACGACTGGAACAACAGAACTCAGGATTCTTCCAGTTGTACTTCATCAACATAGTGGCGTGACCCGCCCCTGGGTGCCATGCGGCCGTCCCGCCCTGCTCCTCCCCCCTCCCGCAGAGAGAGGTCCACCGGAGCCCAGCGCCCAGCGGGCGGACACATCTGGAGCGCCAGGACAGCTGGGGATCCCAGGGAGAGCAGGAGGAGATACAACACACACGGGGTGTCGGGTTCCTGTGTTTATAGATACCACCGACTGCATCTGACAGCCCACTACACCCCCCCCCCAACCTTGGTGCGCTCTCTACAGAACACTGCGGATCATTATTACCAGCATGCTATTCATTCTTACTGAGAACCTGTGATCTCTCCTCGCCTCAGATGGACCCCGTGTCCCGTTTTGGCGGAGAGACCATCACGCAGTTGGTTTCTTTCTTCTCTCGGCGTTAGATCGCTGCTTTGTTTCACTCAAGACTCAGACGTGGGTGAGACTGAAGTGGGTCTCCTAAAACAACAACGACGAGGCCTCCCTCACATGAAAGGTTATCAAGGCTCCCTTATCTTGATGAGTCTCACCCGTTTGTCCAGGAAACTACTCACCAGCTATTCCCGCAGTCCACCCCACTGGAAGGCCTCTATTGTCTGAGAAAGCTGGGTCTAGGAGTGTGCTTCCCTATTACTTGTCCCAGCAGAGGGGACACCCAGGACCAATGGGGAGAGGGGGGGGGGGGGCTTTGAGAACTAACTGACAGGAAGGATATGAGAAAGTTAATTTGCTTCCCCTTTTGCTGGCTCTCACAAAAGGCTTGTGGGAAGACGGCGGGTGGAGACGAGGGGACAGCGGCAGAACACAGGGCTTCCCTCAATTGTTTTGACTGAACCAGAAAATGATCTGGACCATGGCTCTCCCTTGACGTACACATACACACACCTCCAGGAAGACACACAAGAGCACACATACATACACACACAGGCATGGATACACTCTTACACACACACACAAAACATCCTTATTTGAAACCTCCCAGGTATTGACCGTGAGAGGCCTGTTTTAAACAATTTGACGAACAAAAGGTTCAAGAGAGGAACTCCCATCAGCATCCCAGGCAGGCTGGGTTTAGCTCAGCTGTGTGTGCTTGTCTTCCTCTCTGACGCGGAGCAGTTCACACACAAAGGAGGAGGAATGCAGACAACATAAATACATATAAACCTAAAGACACACGTACACCTAAATATCCTTTATATTTGCTGTGTATACATACATACCTTCATCCATACAACTACACACACACATACTGTACATAGATGTGTGCACACACACACACACACACATACACACACACACACACACACATACACCAGCCAAGCATTGAGGAACGCTCGCCCTCTGTTCTCTCCACTGTCCATCTCCCCGCTAGTCTCTCCGGTTGAGAGTAAATCATGTTTAAAACACCCAGAGAGGATAAGCACAGCTGTCGATTCAAACTGGACCTTTCTCTTCTCAGCCTGACAGTCCTCACCGCAGGGAAGGAGGCCGGCAACAGTCCTCATGTTAAAGCAAGGGGGTGGGGGGAATGGGAGTTCAGGGGGAGAGCAGGAGAGAGAGCTAAGGAGGCGGGGAGATGAGGGGGAGTTAGACAGAAAAGGGGGAGAGGGGGGAGCAGGTATTGTTCTGTGCATAACCCAAGACCCTCTATTGGGTCAGGTTTCAAACACTGGGTTGATCACATCACCTGTCCGATACGGACCGACCCGGCCTCAGCACTGGTCACCACAGCAACACCTCTGGAATGCACTCCCCTCCTGCCCTCCCGTCTCCGAAGCGGTGAAGTTGCAAGCCATTCAATAGAGAGAGCTGTGGGACTAGTGGAGAGGGGGGGGGGGGGGGGGTAGGTGGAGGGGGGGGGGGTCACAGGGGACATGGTTAGAGGGATAGTGAGAATATTAGCGTTGGCTTTTCAACTCGTCTGTCAGGGCAGACGAAAGGCCGGGTCTGAGATAGTGGGGGGGGGGGGGGGGGGGGGGGGGGGGGGGCGGGGGGCGCACACACACCACAGCCTCTCCTGTGCTGTGAGCAGCTGAGCCTGCTCCTATATTAAAAAGGATCTAATGTGAAGAACAGCTAGGCAGGCTACAGAGGTCGGATCTGACCCAGGGCATGATCCTGGATCCGTTCAGGAAACCAACTCAAATGAGTTCTTTTATATTTATATATATATATATTGTAATCCAAACAACCTGAGGCACTGAGCAAGCCTCCATAGGATGTGGCACAGGAGTGCCCGGATCCCAGGGAGAGTCTACGGGCCGAGCTTTATGTAACAGTGTGGTGCTGGTGTTCTCTCTAGGGTGAGGACAGGATTAGAGATGGGTGAGGAAACAGATTCATGGGAAAAGTATGCCGGGAGAAGGGGTTATGCAACACCTCACTGAATCGGAACGATTCCTCCGCTTATGGACTGCACATACATTTTGCTTATACTAAACTTGAAAGCCAAGAGTCACATTTTAAATATTCACCCGGCATAATAGTTAGCCGTTTAAACAGTAGTGCCATGATACAGTAATTATTTCGAAAGCTGTCATTTACATCCCAACCAGACATCTCTTAAGCCAACGAAATGCCATTGGTCATGAAGAGCAAACTATGACCAAGCTAAATAAAACTCAGAGTGTGGAGATGAGCGAGTATGAGAGGATCTCCTCGGAGCAGCGTGGAGACGTGGTTCACATGCAGCCATCATCTCAGAAGCCTGTAATTTAGAGTCGAGTTCAAAGTAAGGATAAAGCGTTCCCTCTTGCATTTGATTTGGACAAATGATTGAGGACAGTCTGTGTGTTGCATGAGAGAGTCTACACGTGGACACAAGACCACAGCCTCAGATAAACTCGGTTCTCAGATAGCAGAGCGGAGGTTGCAGTGATCTGAGCAGTGGTTCTCAAACTGTTTTAGTCCCCCCCTTGAAAACAGGAAATATATTTTAGACCCTGCTGCTCACCAATTGCAATGATTTCTCTTCTGTCTCTTTTTCTATAATGATATCTCTTTTTACAGCACCAGGCTTCTGTCCACATCTCTACCACCCCCTTTGCAACCTGACCCCATCTCCTTCAGGGTCCCGCCCAGAAACAAATTCCATTATCCATGAAGTTCCAGCCATGTCTTTCTGATCCATTTCACTTTGATGCTTCTCTTCTGTCTAAGAGAACATGAAAAGTCAGCATAATATTTTCCTCTTCCCCTCAAAAGGTGTGTAGAACAATTATACAACAATCCAATTGTGAAAATGTACAAAACTTTGAAATCCCTCTTCCCAGCTGAGCATCCCAGAGGTTGCAGGATATAGAACAACCCTGCTGTGTCTCCCTCTATGCACTGAGCCAGCTGATTCCAATCATACAGATCTGCTTGTCAGCACCGCTCTTAAAGCTAATTAGTGACATCAGGTGCATTGAGGAGCCAATTTTCCAAACCTAGGCCTTTACACTTCTGGTCCCCTCCTATCTGTTCCACATCACCATCCCAGTTCACGGAGGCCATGCCTGGAAATGCCAACAGACCACAAGGCCTTGTGATCATGGCTGACTTATCTCTTTATTCTGATAATCCTGCTCCTTGGTGCCAGTCTGGTCATGGCATTCAGGTGCCTGACTGTTATCGAGCCCATTGTTGCCATGGTGACTGACCCAGGACTTTTCACATTTACTGTAACACCACGGTTATCCCCCATTAAAAGGCTTTTCGCAAAAAACTCCAAAGGGGTTTCCCACTGTGGCATCCAGGGGCTGGAACCAACCGCTGTGAAGCTGTTATCTCTACCCACGGCTGGGAGACCAAGAACAGAATTTAAAGTTCTTCTGGTTCCGCCTTTAACCATCTAAGTTCTAAACCATTACCTCCTTGGATCAGATAAGGAACTAGAGCGATGCCTTTGCCTGGAGAGGCGGCCTATCAGGGAGCAGACTAGACCCTTCTCTTTTTGGAACACCAGGAAACATCCAGGAAATCTCATTTTGGTGTATTTGGAATGGGAGCAAAGTGTGCAATTCCGGTGTAACACATTTTGATAAGCCTGTGCTGTTCCTATTTCCTTCTTTTAAAGTTAAATTGATGTTTTCCCACAGCACTGTTAGCTTTTGATCACGGCCATGGATGGTTAGGCTAAATTCTGTTTTGCTACCGAGGCATGTACTTAAGTCATTTTTAGATTGAATTGAAGTCTTGAGATGCGATTAGATTGGAGAAAAGCAAGAACAGTTTTTGAAAAATTCAATAAGAGACATTGTGGCATCCAAACAAAAACTTATTGGCAAACTCTCATTTTTTTACACGTAAAATGCTGAAGCACATACACAGGTGTAACTGTAGGTGATATCAAAGGTGTATGTCCACCTTTCCTATGAAGTCGAATCTTGATGTGGGCCTTGTATTATGTCTTTGCTGTGCACCTCAAGTAGCCAGTTGGCACTGGCTGGACTATGTGTGCTAACCCTCCGGGTCTGGGTCAAACCTTCATCTAAAGCACCCAGCACCTGCTCCTTGGATCCAACCTGAAAGAAAAGTTTTGAACAAAAGCAGAAAATCTGAAATCCTCCCCTCCCCACACGCACACAAACACACACATCCACCCATACGCACATAACTCCCGCCCCCCCCAACCCCCCATACCAAAAATCCTCTGGCTCAAGGAGTGGGTTCTGCTTGTTCAAGAGCACGCCTCACACCTTTTGGGTTCCTGCAGGCATGTTTTGATTGTGGCCAGAGGAATGTGCTGATGGGCCTGGCCACCAGAATAACAGCCACATTCCTCTCATCCACCGAGGAGGAGGGAATGCAATTAGCACGTATTAGAGAGACTGGAGCCAGGCTGTCAGGACACAGCGTCATACGCCCAGGCCGAGGACCCATGCAAGATCTAAGTAAGATCAGGCCTAATAGCCTGCTTCAGAGAACTTCCTTTGAGGACTTGCAGAAAAGCAGCCCCAAGCTTGTTGTACTTAGGTGCATTATATCTTTGACGCACCAAAAAGTCAGGGAATTCAAGAGCTTATGATTCCATTATTTCCCATGTTCACACTTATTAAGAATTTGTATTTGTTTGCCTAAGTTGAGTGCTACGGCTTCAAATAGCAATTATGTGCCGTTAAAATAAAGTACATGTTTGGACACTTTGGTTACCAAGCTCTAGAAGAAGAATCTATTGATTCTGCGATGTGACATACACACATGCAGGGAACACACACACAAACATGTCTACCAATGAATGCCCCTCTATGCTTTTCTCCATCCTGCTGTCCTGCCTCCAAGGGCAGCCAGGAGCAGTGATTGGTTATCTCAAGGCAACAGAGTCCAAGTGCTCAACCATGTCCTGGAGAGTTATCTATTCTGCATGTTTTCACTGGGGTTTTTCCACAGAGGTAACCCATGTGGGAACATTCAAACACCACTGAACACTGCCCCAAGTGGGAATTGAAACCAGGACCTTCTTGCAAAGAGGTGACATAGCAAGGCACTGGGCCACCGTCCCGTCTTGTGGACAATTGTTACAACATGCTATTGTAGAGCTTCTTCAGCTGACTTTAACATTCATAAAATCTCAGAAACAGTCAAAAGTCACTGTACTTTAGACACAAACAGATATTTTTTGTTTGTTTCTAAACATGTTCACTGTTTTGCACGATGCCTCGTGCACTGTCACTAAAGTCCTTCGACTCCTGTTTGGTTTGAGATCAGAAAGAATGGTGAGCCTTCACACAGCCCCGGTCGGCTAGCTTGTCTGAGCAACTCTCTGAGCTCAAGTTCTGTTCTTGCATTTGTTACTTGTAATTTGTATGTGTGATTTAACGGTGTAATGTATTCCAGATTGATGTAGTCGAGATAGGATGAAGCCACAGCAAACATGAGAGGAAGTCATTTAGCTATAATTAGCATCATGCTGAGCTTGTCATGTCTTTAATTATGGACATTTTCAGAGTAAGGCATGGTCTCATTTTATCTCACTGTAGCACTCATAGTTATTTGAAAAGGACCTTGCACTTTATAAACATGGAAACTTTGCAGCACTTTCTTTAACTTGTGTAATATTCTTACAGGTTAATAAAAGAAACAGCCACACAAAAGCAATTAATTTAAACGGCAGTACAAGATACACTTGGGGATTTTAAGCTTTGGCGCACAGGTGTTCTAGATTGGAACATACCTTGGTTCTCCAAAGAACCTTCCATCCAACGTTATTGAAAATGGCTTTATCCCTGTTTTAACAGTTTGATGTGTGAAAGCAGTGCCAGCAATGATAGTGGGATTCTGGGTCTTTACTTAAAGGTACAATAGGTAAGATTTTTTGGTCCTCAATAAACATGTTGTGTAAGCTAATGAGGCCTTCTGAGAGTTGTTTAGCAACACAGACAGCTCAGTGCCAGTGGAATGTCACATTCGGTGAGGCAGGCCTTCCATATTGGCTTATTTTGTGAAACCACTGTCAATCAAATTTGAGCTAGAGCCAATAGCAGAAGTTCAGACCAAAATTGGGGACTCTGTTTCTCATATTTGAATTTGCTTTATACAGTAATGTCACCGACTTCAGCTTTAAGCCTGAGGAATGTGAAGGGCCAGGTTAGATTTAAAACCTACAGGGATCAGAGCAAGAGGAAATCACTGCAACTTTATGGTTTGGAACAGGAGCAAAGCTCCTATTCTGAATCTATACAATAAACTGAGTCAACATTGGAGCATTAGTGTTGAAAATAGATTTGTTAGATACATTTGTAATAAAACATTGGATAGTGATCTTGTTTTTCTGTCTGCTTGTGAGCTGTGCCTGAAGTTAGCAGTATCCCAGAACTGTTCTAAGAGAAAGCTTGGGCTACCCCAGGGCTAATAGAAAGCAAGTATGGCCAACCAGCTCATCTAATGATGAATCCAGAAACATGTGCCTGTGTGTCAGTGCGTTTGTGTGTCTGTGGCTCGATTATCTGGAGAACCAGGCACGGCATGAAGTTGAAATGGCTAAGGCCCCAAGAACGTGGTGCAACAAATAAACATTAAAAGTATAAATGCGACCACTAAACCTAGATACATGAACATATTTGACACCTGGTGTTGGGACCACAGGCACTGCCACTCATGTTCATTGAAAACAGCAACCAGATTGGAACGGATTTCACAATAAACAAACTGGACCAGACTCCAGTCCGTCACTGAACATGTTATTACATACTAAGAGTCAGGGATAGGTTGCGTGGGTTAGTTTGAAATCCATCCCTGTATCACTTGTATACCATGGGCACTTCACTATTATTGGCTAGTCTTGGCTTGGTGAAGGGCAGTATGTCCACTACTTCATACTAGACTAAACTCCTGCCGACCAACCATCAGATCCCTTTAGGCTAACCAGAACCTAAATGCTGTATTGTTATTTTTCCGTGCTAGTCAATTGGAAAATATTGAAATAACAGCTCCTTTGTAATACTCGACGGAGTAGACTTTGTTGCTATAAGCACAATGCGGTATAGATGTCTGTATAAGCACAGAGCAGTTCTGTACAGACAGCATTTAGACGGATGGTTCTGTACAGTAGCCACCATCTTAGGGCTTACACAGACCACAATGTATACACTGAGCCATGTGCTGAGAGCCACCAGTGTTTATGTCTGGGTTCTGGACTGCGTACTTGTGTTACATCGTTTCTCCATGCCTCTAACCCATGGACCTGCTTGGACGGCCACAGCACCTCGTCTGTGTGCGCCCATGGCAGATGCCTCTCCCCACAGCGCCGTTTTGTATCATGATGTCACAGATGGGTGAGTGGAAACCTCAAATGGTTTCCTGAACTTGATGTTATTCTCAGGAGTGTGCTCCCTCTGTAAGGCCCACTTAGGATCACTCAAAGTTCCATGGTAAGAGGCATCGTCACGCCTCGTTCATTCGGTCCTTCGTTGCACTTGGCAATGCCCACGAACAGGACACTGTGTCAGAGATGGTCGAAGCATAGCTTAATGTTTCTAAACAGACAGCACATTACTTTGAAGTGTTTCATAGTGGATGGAAGACCAGAAAGGGAGCCTGCTCCTTGTGTTTGGTTAACTCAAGTGCCCACCACTTATAGGTCTGACACACCACCTTGTGTATGGAGTCCAGCTCTCAGCCTCATACCCACCTGATGATTGTGAGGTGCTGCTGACAGTTTAGAAAAGGTTTAAAGAGAGATTTAACTCACCCATGTTCATCATGGCCTTTATTTTGTAACCTAAACAAAACACATTAGCAAGGTCCTGTAAACTTTCCTGGAGATGCCTTGCCAAAGGCCTTGTCCTTAGCAAAATATTTAACAAACTGGAGTTTCAAACTAAGTAGTCAGAAGCCTTGGAAAATGTTGTGAAACTTTGTGAAGGCTGTGAAAAAGGGACTCACTGTACAGAAAAGGAAGTTTTACCTGGTGTCGGCAATGATGCTTCCCAAATCCCATCCAAACCTGATTTGTGTCAGGAATATCAGGATTTATGTCAGGAGTTATTTTACATAAACCTTTATTGAAATTCCACCACTAAAACATGTTGAATTGTTTGTGTAATCTTACAGGGTTTTTCTTTATTCACTAATAAAAAAACTGTTAGACAGACTGAAGAAGCGCACCTCATAAACTCTCAATGATCTGTTTTACTCATCCAGACATCTTTCTCCATCTCCTGACACTACCATTAGATAATGACATATTACTTGTTGACAATAAGCTCCTTTACAGTAAGAACCCATATCCATTGGCCAATCGGGTAACCTGACAACAGAACAATCCACCAGTCCCTGTCCACCCCTAAGCTCAGCCAGGATGCAGGATCTGGTGAGCACTTCTACTCACAGAGACAGCAGTAAGTCTGACACTGTGCTCAAATTGTTAAAGAAATTAGTTAATCTGCACACAGGGGTCGCTCAGTCACCTGTGAAGCATTTGCGAGAAGTTGAAAAGCAAAGACCCTGAGGTCTTGGGATTGGCACGTCGCCTTCTCATGGTATGGAAGGTCGAGGTGCTGGAGTGGGGGGGTGAGGGAGATGTGTGACTCTTAGTAGCTGATTAAAGACCCTGAAAGAGCATCTCCGCCAAGCGGTCTGGTCTAGTTGCTGGTGGGGTGAGAACTCTGGGCTGGAGGCCAGAAGGAAGCCAGGAGCTTCATTAGAACTGTTGCACCCTGTAGTCTTCCAGGAATTAGTCCTAGCCGAGGCTCCTTGTGATGGCCAGGGAGATGTGTGCTCATGCCTAAGCTTGACTAATAGTTTAAGTAAGTGTTGTTAGTTGGTGGTGACTCAGATATCTGTATCAAATAAAGATGATTATAGGGCTTGAATATTGCTGTGAGTAATCAAGTTGTTTCCTCCTGTGAGCTTAATCTCAGTGATTAGCACAGTTTGAGGGCGATTACATTGCTTGATATTTGATTTGGTCTTTGACAGAATAACAATAACAGCACCAGGAAAAAACCTGACTGTGAAATGACGTGGTGTATTTACTGAAACCGTAGATTAAATCAGTTCAGAACCTCACTGATGTTGAAAAACAAAGTCAGCATTGATTTATACATTCACACATAAAGTCTTGATAATGGATGCTCATTTCAGTTTGGCCATTTTCACAAGCTGGAAATAAACACATTCAAAATGTACAAACTCTTTCTTTTTGTGGGCGAGCCGTGTCTCCTGTTTTCAACTTACAAACAATTCAGTATCAGTTGAGCTAACCACAAACTGATGTTGCTCTGATGTCAGTGGAAAAGACAAAAAGTGAAAGCCAATTGTGGGGAGCACAGAACCCAGCCTCCTCGATCCTATAAGACACAGTGAGGCCTCACGGCGTACAGAGGAAACGCACGCTAGCACCAACCGAGTCAAGCGGTGGTTTCACCCACCACCAGTATCGGGCCTATACATGTTCGTGCTGCTCCGCGATCAACAGCAGATGGGAGATGGTTGAGGCACAACCAAATATAACAAATGAAAAATTCTAAATGAAAATAACCCAACCCAATCAATTACTGGAAGAGATATATCTATGTATCTCTCTCGCTCTCTGGCAAAACACTATTGTTTACACAGCATCGCCTCCATGGTTTGATGAGGCCCAGCCGGTCTATGGTTCTATTCACTCAGATGTGGAGATGGAGTAGGCCTATTCAATGATTCACATAATGCTCTTCATTCCAAAGAGCTTTTACCTATTAATGTTGATCTGTTTTCCACAAAACTCCCACAAGCTTGTATTCTTTCTCATCTTCTCTGTGAGATTCTAGTGTCTGGTTCTGCTTCCTCATCATCACAACACGATACACACATGGAAAGAACTAGGACAGCATCGAAACCATGGGATAACAAAAACAACAAAAAGTTTTGCATTGGGATTCCAAGCATAACAGTACCATTGCATGTTAGAAACTATTTTGTCTGGATTGGAACCTGCAAGTAGGGTTCCTGAATGCCTGGTCATACCTTTGGGCCGGTTCCCTAAAACCCTGTAAAAACATAAGAACAAACAAGAGAATAGCTTGGAGAACCACTCTAAGATGGAACACAGGGTGGTCCCAACCATTGCTCCAGCAACACCAGTGTTCTTTATGAACTGAAATTCTAAAATGCTTTCCCAACAGTGACAGTTTTTTGGCAACGTCCATTACTGATATGCAGTTCCGCCCGAGGGCAGAACCTGACACGCATACCCGGGTCTGTCGTTATTACATAGCAAATAGCCTATAATTAATGAGACGACCAGTACTGTAGTTTCTGTATTTTTTATGAACTACTGTTCATGTAGTGCATGTCTGGGGTGTGCATAGTAAATTCCCCAATTTTTATGAATGTTTGAAGTAATTGCCAGATGGATTAGTGATGGAGACTATAAAAAAAACGCACCATGAAAACCTAAACATTTGTGCTGTTAAATACAAGAAAGAAAAAAAGACTGGCCAGATGTACAGCAGAGGCAGACAGAGGAGAACTTGACTTGGTGGAGTTTAATGATAAATATTTCAGCTGGATAATTATTCCCTGCATTATCCGACCACCGCTCTCTCCCTGACTGTTCTGTTCAGTAAGCTTAAAGGAATTCAGACTAGCCCTCACGGCCAGAGGCGTTGTAGAGGTGGTTAGAAACCAAGCTACTGGTATGTCCACTCAGGTCTAAAAGGTTCAAAGACTCAAGATGGTCCAAATAAAGCAGCGATGATGTCTAGTGGTTCTAGTGGTAGTGCAGACGCTTGCTGAGGAAGTACACCTGCTTCGATCCAGAACCAGGAAAGAAGTTCTGGATAGATTACAGAGTTTTTCCAGTCTTCATTTCATTTTACAATCCTTCTGCGGACTGTTGAGAACATTGGGTCTGTTCCAATGATAGATCAGTTTGTATAACCAATGTCCTCCAGAACCCAGCAACCAGGAGTGCTATCCTCGGCCTCTTCCTAAACCTTTGCATGGGAATGAAGTCAGGGGTGAACTTGAGAAGGTTGTGGTTCTGGAGCTGATTGAAGTAGGGTCTGTGGTGATTGTTTTGCTGAAAAAGTAAGTAATGAAAGAAAAGCAGAAGAAGGAGAAGTGTGTGCTAGGTTTTGCGTCACGCTGCACTGCTTTGGGACCTATAAGCTTGTCAGAACCTGCTTAAACACTTGAATGTATGTGCACACATATTGTACTGATTCCCTCAAAAATACTCAAGTCCTCACAAACCCATGCTCTTTCACAATCCATCAACATTAGTGTGACATATTATGAAAGGTTGTTTTTTCATGTAGTTCACACATTCAGTATTCTGTGACACTGATTGCTTTCTACCTGAAATAGTACGCAATCTGCTCTGAGGGAGGTGGAGAATGTATTTGTAATTTACACATAACTATTACCATCTGAGTCACAACACTGTAATGTGGCTTTAGAAATACATAACCCTGAACACAGTGTATGCCAGGGCAGTGGCCAATAATGTCTAATAAAATGTTTTATTTTTTATTATATATCCATTTGGGGAGAGAGAAAAACAATCATTGGGATTCCTCCAGTTTTTATTTTATTTTATTTTCGTAATTTATATGGAATTGGCTGTTCATTATGGGGGAGCGTGTGATTTCACTGTTGAAATGACACAATCCCTCATTTTAACAATGACTGGAGATCCCACTGAGAGACTGCATGTTGAGGAGCTAGCTCTCTCTCGCTTTCTTTTTTCCCTCTTTCTCACATTCTGCATTTCTACTTGTCTCTCACACTTATTTTCTCTTTCTCCCTCTCTATCTCACTTCTTCTTTGACACAGGTCTTCTCTCTCCCCTCTCTCTGTCTTTCTCTCCTTCTGCCTCGCCTGTGTTCAGGCGAGGTTGGCAAATTTGGACTCATAAATAAAGAGCTATCAAAATATAGTATCCCAAATTAGCACAAAATCACATAAACATCAGTTTAATGTAAGTCTTCTGCATGGCTATGTTATGATGCTAAACATGTTTTTGGACAAGTTTCCTTTTCTGTGTCCCTGAAGACAGAGAAAACATATCAAATAAAAATCTCCTTGTAGCTATTAAATGGACTTTTATATAACATATGTATTCTTCTGTAAAATGTGGCTGCCAAGACATTTATTCTTTAGGTAATCTTGTAAGCACTAATCAGCCCTAGACTGATGTTCAATCAGACACAGTTACAACCATGTGTCGTAACTAACTTTCATCTGGCAACACTTCAGTTTTAAAATGTGCTTAGATTCTGTTTAATATTTTGACCCAGTCAAAATATTTGCTTGTTTGTTTTCTCAAGATTGAAATAATAGATCCGTCTAACAGATCAAATCTTAACTCTTAACTCACTGATGGTTTAACATGCGTGGCTCTTGTAGTTTATACATCTTTTTTAATCAGCTGAGCTCATGGAGGAGATCTACTGCATTTTAACGCTACTAAAGACCCTTCCTAGAGGAGACACACACATGTCCTCTCTCTCACACACACACACACACACACACACACACACACACACACAAGGAGTCAGATGGCTGAGCGGTTAGGGAATCGGGCTATTAATCAGAAGGTTGCAGGTTCAATCATGGCTGTGCCAAATGTGTTGTGTCCTTGGGCAAGGCACTTCACCCTACCTGCCTTGGGAGAATGTCCCTGTACTTACTGTAAGTCGCTCTGGATAAGAGCGTCTCCTAAATGACTAAATGTAAATATACATAAACTCATGTGCGCCCTCTCAGTCTTTTTGTTCCTTTAGTGCCTCTGATCTCTCTTGTCACAGTTCTGTTTTCAGTACTGATGTCAAGACTCAGTTGACATGAAACACTCTCATGCCGGAGAGGGATATAGGGCAGTGGGGGAAGGAAGGAGCTAAATATTATTGCCTGACTGACGTCCTCGCGCTTACCATCTACTGGCATAATTTACGGTCAGAGAAAAGCCTACTGACACATTTAGAAGCCTGCAGACACTAAAACTCAGCACCAATTTTGTTTTGAAGTCAAACGAGCATAAATCATGGTTCTTGCCGGGCTCTGAAGCACACAGCCACACAGACTGGTTCTACCTTCCTCCTTAGGCTCTAGAGCATGGATCATGCATCTAGAACACTCATTCTGCTTCTGGATCACTGATCCCATTTCTAAAACACTGACCCTGCTTGTAGAACTCAGATCCTGCTGATAGAACCCTGACCCTAATTTTAGAACACTGATCCTGCTACAGAACCCTGATCCTAATTCTAGAAACACTGACCCTGCTACAGAAACCTGACCCTGATTCTAGAACACACTAGTCCTGCTTTGAAAACACTGATCCTGTTTCTAGAACTCTGACAATTCTCTGTCTCAGGAGGGCTTTGTCTGTCATCCATGCTCTGCAGCTAGCTAGGTGCTGGATATGTGAATCTCAGAGCTCTCATCACTGTGAGGAGAATGTAGCAGTTGGGTTCAAGCCAGGACACTGTGACACAGGAGCCTGTCTGGGAACCAAACACATTTTGCCCTAGAAACCTAACTTCCTGAGGACAGGAGGTGAAAGCATTGAAACTTAATTCCCGATGTGATCCTTGCTGGTAAAGCTAAAGCATTAGCATACACACCATAGTAACAAATGAACAATAGACATACTATAAACAAGTAATCTAAAATTGATGGCCTTGTCAGGAAGTTTCAAAGAGGGTAGAATAGGATGAATGCCGGTGTTACAGAAGACGTGGATTTACGTTCAACTGACCTGTGGAAACTTGGACATTACAAGGAAAAAATAAAGATGTTTTTTACATGTAAATTGCTGATTAGCAAGCACAGAAGGAAATTGCTGATTAGAAAGCATGTAAGGTAATAGTGTGCAATCCATCAACTTTGATAGGAGACAGTCTTCATCAAGAGAGTCAAAGAGTCCATGTATACTTACGTTTGATGGACTCGATAATATCAGACTTTCTGACTTTGAACTTAATCTCGAAGTCCAGAGGGACTTAAAAGGCAAGGTAAGAATATCAAGGGCAGCTTTTGTGCTCTTCATCTCCAGACACATACCTCGGAGTTTCTTTCAGCTTCTTACTCTGAAAGCTGTAAACCTCTGTCAGTGGGGTAGCTGAATTTGAGAAAAAGAGTCTGTCTTGTTTTAAAGTAAAGACATGGCATCAACAGATGTGTATGAACTTATTCATCATTTCCACTGAAATGGGCTCACGTGAATAGAGTGGTTTGCATGACGTCATGGTCTACTGTAATTCACAATGGAGCCTACCATGTGTGCGATGGAAGACAGTGTAATTCCTCCTGACTGACTCTCCTCAGTGACCAGGTCTACCACGAGTTCTCACTGGTGCTGTTCTTCCTAGAGGGCCGTCTGAAGAAAGTCGCTCCTGCTCACGTTGTGCAACCCTTGTGAACTAAGGAACCATGGGATTTTGTTTCTGCCTGGGAAAACGTGGAGAGCACACTGAAGACCGGGACCTCCACGCTGCCTCCTTTGAGAGCCTCCATCGCTCCCAGTCGTGCCAAAACTGGAATCAAAAGCTCTTTCTGCCTCCCAGGAACAGTGAGGGAGCACTCTTTCTCTACCTCCAAAGCCTGTAGTCTCTTTTATGAAAAGGCAACACTCTCAAAACACTCTCCGGACCAATTTGGCTTTCCTTGTAATACACTTATTATTTTCAGTTCAGGCTGTGAGCTGTAATGTATTACTATAATTCACCCTTGTTGTAGTATGATGTTAGAAAAACACACACCTTCCCGTCATCTCTTTCACAATCTTACTGTTTGCGGAGGATGCCAGCCCTCTGGCTATTGTAGGTGTGTGAGAGATTGCTGAACACCAATAAACCGACAGCTCATCCACAAACCCAACAGCTAAACACTGTTCTCGTTTCCAGCGCCGAACATCTTTCCGTGTGTCCATGATTCATGCAGACTTTTTCCAACAACAGTCACAGTATTCCTACCTTGCTTTCATTTGGACCCTTTCCTCATTCTCCTCGCAATCATGTCAGTCATTTGTTAATGACAGTTTGCCTTTAGTGAATGTAACTCACTGACAGAAGTCAATTGTTAATTATTTGACTATTGAAAGTGACTCACCATTGAAAGTAACTTACTTAGGAAAGTGACTCACTTAGGAAAATAACTTTACAGTAGGGAACTGTAGACTACATTACATTTCTACTTTTCTCTCATTTATTCCATGATTGTTTTGTGTCTGTAGTTTTCTGGCTGCACTTTGATGTGTTGTCTCCCTGCAAGACAGATCCAGGCCTCACTATGATGGAAACTGGAGCAATTAAACAGTGATTTATCATCTTGCTGAGATCTCCAGCTAATACATCACAGCTGCATGGTGACCCCTCTGAGCAAAGCTCCTCTCAAACCAGCCTCGTCTCTCTATTTCTCTCTTTCTGTCATTCTATGTCTTTCACACTGGTCAAACTCTTGACTGGATTGTCCATGTTTGAATATAGATCTATATGACATAGGAAGCGTTAAGGGACTTGAATGATTTGGTCAGTGGTTTGTCACCTGGGAGTTGGTGTGTGTGTGGCCTCTGGCAGAAAGACAGAGTTAATGATACAGAGTTACTATATTACTGTATTTAGGAAGAGGTTTGGGTGATGATTCCCAACCCTCACCAGCATCTCTGGCTCATCTTCTTCCCTGATGAGCTGGAATCTCTGAGTGGAAAGTAACCCCTGCTCAACCTCTGGAGGAATCTCCATGTCCCTCCATCTTCCTCTCTCTGTCTCTGTCTCTCCTTCTCTTTACCTTTCCTCTCTTTTTAAGTACAACACTGGCTCTTCCTCACTTCCCCTTCCTCACCCTCTCCAGCCTGCCCTGCAGCCCCAACTCCACACACACATTATATCCCCTGCCTCTCTCAACTTTCACAAATCTCCCCCTCTCCTCTGTTTCCTTCCTCTTCTCCCCCTCTTTTCTCTCTTCCTTTTCTCCCCTCCCCGCTAATCTCCCCTTTTTCACTCTCCTCCTGTCCGCTCCTCTATTTACCCTCTCCCCGCTCCTCTCCTCTTCACCTCTCCTACCCATCTCTTCTCTCTTTTCTCTCTCTCCGTTCTGCTTTCCTCTGCTTTTTTCTCCTATCTTTTCTTTCTTGCTCCTCTCCTCCTCTCCTCCCATCCTGCTACAGCGCAGCAGCTTGTAAAGAGTGTTCAGCCCCAGCATGCCATTCTGACTGGCATTCTAATTGAAAACAGCCCCGTTTAACGCACATTAGCATGCACACACACACACACACGCTAGCATGGATATACACACGAAGACACACGCACCGGCATTGATACACACAAACTTGCATGGACAGACGCACATATACACTTCCACACTAGTGGTGACCATACAATACACACACACTCCTAGGACACACCCTGTAACACCATAACAGCTTGAAAATAACATTGTTAGGTACGCAGTAAAATTGTTCTTTATACCCAATTTAGCTATTTAAAATGGAGAACCTGGGTGAATTCCCTTGCTTCACTGTATACCTGTAAAGTCTGGCTCTTTGTGGCCTGGACACTGGATGAATAAAGTCACTATGTGCCAGAATCCCATTTCTTTTAATAGTCTGATTATTTGGTGCCCTTGTTTGAGTGCTGCAGTGGTCTTCCAACCAGTCGCACCTTCCTCAACCCACACGGAGAACTGAATTTAGCAATCGAATAGTTCTTGTGAGTTGTTCATGTGTGGTTTCCTTGTGGGTGTTGTAGTCCTCCACAAGCAGAACTGACACTGTGCTGAGTATTTTCTCCCCCATCTTTAGTCGTCCACATCAAAAACAAGTGTTACCAAGAGTGTTAGTGTAGCCACACACCGTGTTATTCTAATCTTGTTGCCGTCAGAAGGTGAGTTAGCGCATTGGTATTTTCCCTCTGAGTCACACTCTACAGAACACGGAGATGAAAGAATCATGTTATTTGGAAATAACAACCAAACCACAAGACACAGTTAGTGTTGGAGATGTTCTATTAGCAGGGAATGATCTGTCTTTACCTCTGAGGAGAGTACTCAGTACAGTCTCAGTGAAGTTATATGTTACTGGATCTTATTGTTATTGTATATTTTGTATTACGGTTTTCATTTTGGCTCTGACAGTGCAATGTTCCCACAGGGATCAATAAAGTACAACTACTGTGGTACTGTGGGATTTGCTGTCCCCTTCTTCATGTGTGGTTTTCTTGTCAGAGTTTTAGTCTTTCTCTTCACGCGTGCTTAAATTCTCTCTACAGTAAGATGATCATTTCTCAGCCATGAAAATGTGATTCACTCGACAGAGAGCCAAACCATCCATTTGCATGTTTCTCCATTCCAAGTCAACAATGGATGGCATCCATTTAAAACTGTGATCCTGTCAGCCGTCCTCAGACACATCCTGAGAATCTCATCACATTCATCGAGCCTGACCCCCCCCCCCCTCCCCCCCCTGCTGAACGGTCTCGGCCTTTTGCCCTATGTTGTGGTCTTCTTTGTTTTGCCATTGACAACCCTAATTCAATTTTCATTGGTTTACGTTGGCAGAATTCTCACCTTCTCCAGAAAACACTTTAGTGTGTGTGTGTATGCGGGCAACACTGGACACACACACACACACAAACAAGCATATGCACACAAACACCCTCTAACAAAAGCAGTCAGTGGTGGAAGGAAATTATGATTAATTCCAGAACCTGTTTTAATGATTACCATAGCAACCACTAAAACACCCTAGCATCCATCTCGGCACCCAAAGGCCTCTGCACTGTTAACTCATGTAATTGATGTGACTGTTTTCACTGTTGCAACTGCTATAACTGCTTTAACTGTTGTAACTGCTGAAACTGTTGTAATGGCTGCAACTGTTGTAACTTCTCTAAGCGATGTAAAAGCGTTGATTCATTTTCATCTGTGAGGAATCAATGACAGTAGGAGTTGTTTATGACCTTTTTTGGACAGAACAATTTGATCCCGAAAACAGTCAAGCCTCTGTCCTGACAGCAGACAGGACCATGGTGAGCTCAAAAAGACATAGACCCTGTTGATTTAGAACAAGACGCCATCGGCAACACTCCCAAAAGAGAGAGAGAGTTCCCTGATCAAACATGGCTTCTGGGCCTGCCCTTATCCACTCTGTCAAGTCTATAATGGCCTGGGCCGACCAGACCAACACAAACTGTTTTCTTAGTTAAGTCACCTTTTATCAGGGGCTGACCATGTAGCCCTTATTAGGATATGACAAATAACCTCCTCAATCCAATGTGCACGTTTGTGTGTGTATGTGTGTGCGTGTGTATGTATGTACGAACATATCGGGCTGTGTGGTGCATGAACACATCACTGTGTGTGTGTGTGTGTGTGTGTGTGTTCATGAGAGATTCATGAGGTCGCTGTCACTCTTCATCTGCTTGTCCGTGAGAAGTCGGAGCTCCTCCCGTCAAGGTGCAGGGAGCAGCGTGTAAAGGATCCCAGCCGTGTGGAATGATCTGCCCCCACCGGCCCAGAAGACGCCCTCCCTCAGCAACGAGCGAGCGGAATGTCACGGCGGGCGCCTTGTAAGGATGTGTGGCGACAACGAGCTTCGAGGAGGCCTGGGAAGTGGCACGTGTAGTCAGGGCTGTCAGTACCATGCCATCCAGCCCATTGAGTCAGTGTAGCATTTTGTGTTGTACCCGACACCTGGCCTGTGAATGAGTGCTGACAATGTCTCCATCTCTCAGTGTCACAACATGGAGTTTGATCTGAGGAGATGATGTGTGTTTGCATTGTGTTTCTGATGAGTGTGTCCCGGTCAGAGTTACCCATGTAACTCATGCAATCAAATGCAAATCAATGTGGTGGTCAGGGGCTGGATGGAGAGAGAGAGAGAGAGAGAGAGAGAGAGAGAGAGAGAGAGAGAGAGAGAGAGAGAGAGAGAGAGAGAGAGAGAGAGAGAGAGAGAGAGAGAGAGAGAGAGAGAGAGAGAGAGAGAGAGAGAGAGAGAGAGAGAGAGAGAGAGAGGGGAACCTAATACGACACTAGGTCATTCCCCAGTGTTTGTGTGTGTGTTTGTGTGTCTGGCATATTCTGGCCCCAGTCAGACAATCGATGTCATCCCAAGGTGATTGGTCGGAAAATATGAGGCACCCATGTCCCTACCCACACACACTCATGGGCTAGTGTTAGTAAATCTCTCCAGTCTTTGACCTCTATCTGCTGATGAATGATGGTATTCATAGGAGCCCAGAGAGGAGATCTAATCAGCGTTCTGATTGGTGGAGAGAAGATGCCAGGGCTTTGATCCAGACCTACTAAATACTGGGCTTCATCACAGCACATTCTCAGGGCCTGACCCAGTCCTGTTTCCATGTCCATATCCATCAAAACTCTCCATTGAGCTCCACTGAACCACTGTCTAAATGATAGGGGTCTGTGTGGTTTGAATGAATCAGAATGTGTGTCTTTGAATAGTGTGTGTGTGCGTTTCAGTATGGGATTGTTCAATATTTTGTGAATGAGTCTGTTGCGTGTGTTGCCAGGGTGTGTGTGCCAATGTTTTTTGTCTGTTGTTGTGTCAGTTTATGTGTGTGTGTATGTGTTTGTCGGTTTGTAATGTGTGTGTGTAAGTGTGTTGCTCCTGTGTGTGTGTCTGTAACAAGGTGGGCCTGGGTCGGAAGTAACGTTCATGTCTTTCGTAGGTGTGTGTCAGTGTCAGTGTCATTGTCAGAAATATTCATCTATCAAGCATTGCACAGGCAGTCGGTGAACAAGTTTAAGAAAGCTTTATTGCTTGCGGCCGGCCCACAAGGAGACAATAACATCACACGCCATTGTGCTACAAAGTTTCTCTGCTAGCATGATGTGCTAGCAACTTATTCAAACATATTGGTGAGATGTCTCCTCCCCTGCATATCAGCTATCAATATGATCGATCCCAGAGACAGAGTGCGCGTGCAAACTTATAGAGTTCTCTGAACCTAGGCTTGACCTTATGATTCACTCTGCACAGAAGGTTAAACACATGTATTGCACCTCTAGTAAGATAATGGTCAGCCTAGGTCAGTTTGTTTACTTAAGCCTAGTGTTACCCAAAGTTCATGTTGGGAGAGGGCTCTCTACTGACAAGGAATGCTGAACGCAGAATCATTCTTATTACAGGATAACAGTTACATCTTTAACTTTTCTAATAGTCATGCATGTGTATGTGCATTTGTGTGTGTGTGTGTGTTTCAGTATTTAGTTATTCAGGATGTTGTATATTACTCTGTTGGGTGCAGTTTGGGTGTGCCAATGTTTTGTGTCAGTTGTTCTGTCAGTTTCTGAGTGTGTGTGTGTGTTCAGTGCTCAGTTCCCTATCTCATTAGCAGGCACTACACAGAGGCTCCTATGTACCAAACACATGCTGACCAAGCACTTCTCTTCAGGAAACTGCTCCACTCCACACTGAGGAAGCACTCGGCCCTTACATACACTCTCTCTTTCTCTTTCTTTCCTTCTCTGTCCCCCTCTCTTGCAATCTCTCTCTTTCTCTCCCTCACTCTCTTTTTACTCTGTCTCACTTCCTCTTTCTCACCCTTGCTGGTTTACTTATTGTCTCTCTCTCTCTCTCTCTTTCACTCTTTATAGTTCCCAAGGGAAAGGGTGCTGGGGGAGGTTGGAGCATGGCAGGATATCCGTGCATACTGCCCCCCCTGCCTTCTCACCATCTAACCCCCCCCTCCACCCCCACCACCACTACACTCCAGGCTGTGACTGCAGCCCTCCGAAAAACACCAAATACCAGGGATTGAGGGCACTTGGTTTAGTTTACCCAATATATTTAGTATGCTCAGTACAGCTATACCACATTACATTAAATGCTAAATATAGTACTTTACATAAGAACTATCCTCTCTAAAACATGCAAGTCACAGATGCAGCCAGTTAGCCAGCGAGAGTACATTGTAGCCCAAGTAACTTGGCGGTTCTCTCTGTCGTTCACATTTCTACATTTCTTTCATTTAGCAGATGCTTTTATCCAAAGCAACGTCCAAATAGTGCATGAAGAAAAAACAGCAGAATATCAAGGAAAGTGCATAGTTCTAACAGTACTGGTCAGAGTCTGTCTCACAGGGTGTGTGTGTGTGGGTGTGTGTGTGTTGCCATTCTTGTGTTTTCCGTCGAAAGCCAGTTGGCCAAGGCCCTCGTGGTCCTTCCCGGCAGTCCACTGGTGAACCGTCGGTTGACCGCCCTGCCTACCCACGATGCTTTGAGCCACAGTAAGGGGCTGAGTGAGGACAAACAGGAAGTGACAGATAGGAAGTGGTACAGTCATCGGGAGAGAGGTGCCAGCTGAAGCTGTCAAAACAACACAGTCATTGCTTACGTACATACCAGAGGTCAGACACAACACACAGCATCAGAACAATTACATTACAGAATACTGTTTGAGTAGGCTGCATTCTGTTTATGTGTTTGACTGGGGCAGATGGCTGTTAACAGTGTTGTTAATGGGTCACTTTCAACAGCACAGGGGATGGAGGAGTAAGTGGTGTTGCTAACATAATCACTAAGGCACCACAGTCGAAACTAAAGCAGTTTTGTAAAGTGTTTGAGCTTCCCTTCCTCTATCTTTCCCTCGTTCGCTTTCGTCCCCCCTCCTCATCCCTTCATTCCTTCTCCCTCCCCCTCTCCCTCTCCCTTCCTCATTCTTTCCCTTGCTACCCCAATCCGTTTCTTCCCCTCTCCTTCGCTCCATCCCCCTCTTCCTCCCCTCCTTGTCTTCTCTCCGTCTGTCCCCCCTCCTGCAGGTCATTTCTTTCCCCCTCAGGTTGTCTGCAGTGAGAGCCGGGGTGCGTTCCCTCCGCACGCGCACAGGGAGCTGGGAGCAGATGAGCAGGAACCACATGTGTGCTCTGGGACTCTTACACACACCCTCTGCTGGCTGGATAGAAGAACTGCAGCAGCTTAATCTGGAAACAACAAAATTAGACATCATAAATACATTAACATATTCGACTCTTCTTTCACTCAAAGTAAATCGTTTGTATAGTAAATGGTTCACTTATGTCTTGTGTAATTTTCGGATTGTTTGCATTTCCTCTGAGCTCTTGTTTTTGGAGCTAATGTTGTTTGCCAAGGTCTTGGCTTTGGCTTGCTGGTTTTACCCAGTATTTTATCATGCAAGACAACACAAAGCCAGGACCACACATCCTAACGTACGTGTCTTAGTGCTCCTCTCTCCTGTCCCCTCCTCTATCTCCAGTCTGAAGTGCTTGATGCAGCTGGCTCAATGGGTCCAATGAGGTCAGTCTAGATACACGAGGGAACTCTGCCTATAGCCTGATAGAGAACCAGGGGCCTCATACAGCACATAACGTGTTTCGAGTCCATGAGACCTTTATTGTATGTCTCCATATTTAATGTGTAGATATGAAGATGCATTCTGCCAGGTGCATTTCGAAATATAAGCTCTTTGTCCAGTTATCTTCCCAGCAGATTGCACAGAGACTTAAACAGTGTTACACGGCTGTAGTAACTGTAAATGTATTAAGTGCTCTGAGGCATTTACAGATGTCATGCTTCAGTCGTTCATTTAATATACCAAAGGGCAGTGATTGTGAACATGCTCACGCACACGCAAATACACACACAAACATGCAAACACATACACACATACACGCCCACAAACCGACACACACAATACATACATACACTCGTAATCACACACAAACACTTACGCACATATATACACACACTGGGAATATTTTCTCTTTTAGGAGCCATACTCCCCTAAATTGAATTGAGGCTGCAATGTGCTCCACCCTGACCTCCTCTCCACACAGGAACACACACACACACTTTACAGAAATACAGACGTCAGGCTAATTGATAAATGTAATTTGGAGCGAGGCTCCACGCCTCTCATGGAAGATGTCTACTTACTCATTAGCTTCCTTTGGTTGTTCAGATGTGTGTGGAACTGGGATAATGTGTCTCTCTTACTATTCTAACTCTCTCTTCTCTTGTGTAGACACACATACAAAAACACACACACAGACGGACTTCCACACAGACCGGCTCCACTGACACGCGTCTGGGAACACAGACAGAAGCGCGTTTGTTTTCACACAACATTAGAAGAAGAGTACAGGGCTCACTGCCACGCTAGCTACATGGCAAACACACGCCAGCCACACAGATGTTACAGTAAATGCTGTACTTCCTGCTCTGTGTGTGTGCTTGTGTGTGTGTAGGTATGTGTGTGTGTGTGTGTGTGTGTGTGTGTGTGTGTGTGTGTACGTCTGTGTGTCCGTGTCTGTGTGAGAGTGTGTATGTGTATACATATGTGTGTGTGTGTGTGATGGTCTTTTCAGACATACTGGGCCACCTGTGGGAATTGTAGCCTGCTTGATATAAAGCCCAGTACAACAGGAAAGGAAACCTGCAATAGATCATACAAGCATTCACACACACACACGCACCCACATGCAAAAGGAATGTGCCTGCATTTGGTTCCTAAAGATGAAAAACGTTAAATTGGTGCTCAAACCTTCAAGTCCTCATATTTGTTTTGTGTGTCAGACCTTCAGATGATGGATATCACCATCGTGAGACTGTGTGTTTTCATCTGAGTGTGTTTGGATCTATGTTTGGATCGGAGCGTGTGATTGGGTCAGAGTGCGTGCTTGGATCGGAGCGTGTGATTGGGTCCGAGTGCGTGTTTGGATCAGAGTATGTGATTGGGTCAAAGCGTGAGTCACACCTAAGTAGTTCATTCCCTGAAAGATCTGATCAGGTTGTCGTGAGAAGTGATGTTGGTTCATGCGGATGTGTGTGTGTGGGCCTGGTTCCTGTTGAAGTTCCAGTGAAGCCCTGCGAGGGAAACATGAAGACAGATCTGCAGCAACAAACGATCCTTCCAGCCCTGTTGACGTCACACTGGTCAAACAGCCACTCGCAAGGTGTTCATCTGCACAACAAGATCTCACTCACTCAGTACATCACTCAGACATGATCTCTGTGAAGGGACTTCACAGGCACAGAGGAGATGAAGAGAGAGAGAGAAATAGAGAGAGACAGAGAGAGGGAGAAAAGGAGAGATGGTTTGATACGACAGAAAGAGAGCGCAAAATAGAGAGGAAAGGGGGGGGGGAGAGAAAGGGAGAGAGAGAGAGAAAGAGACAGAAGGGAGAGAGAGAGACTCACAGGGACAGATGTTTCATTCATACGTTCTTGCATAAAATCCAACAAGCAGGTTCATTCAGAAATAGATCTGTCACACACGCAGGATTGCACACACAGAGAAACTTGTCAGATTCCATAACACTAAAAACCCACACCACTGCAGACCTGTGGACTGACTGACCTGCACACTAACAGCGAGACCAACAGATAGGCGAGAATAACAGAGTGACCAGCAGATCCACTTGCTGACTGACAGACAGACCTGTAAACTGTGTACAGATAGTGAACATGGATAGTTAATGCCATCCTGGTCATTGTGTCTGGTGTGGAGTGAAGGGTCTCCAGAACCAGCTTGTCCTCCTCAGGGTCTGTAGATCTCTTCTCAACGGACCCACATGTGTAAACATTTACATATCTAGCCCTTCAAAAAAGGACCAGAGAAATAAACACAGCAATTACACTTCACAGCACATTGGTTTTCTGTGGGACACTGCCCTACACATACCTCTCTCTAATGACATAGTCTGAGTTTGGTCTGGGCCAGTTTGGTCTGGCTTGGTATTGGACTGGTTTGTTTGAACTGGTCCTGGTCTGTGATGGCCTGGTCTTGATTTGGTTTTGTCTGGACTGATCATGTTACTGGTCTGTGTTGGCCAGGTGTTGGTCTGGTTTGGTCAAGGGTGATGTAGAACTGGATATACTGTTATTACTGTTATTAATGTTCAAATGGTGGATGGATCTTGAGAGAGAGAGAGAGAGAGAGAGAGAGAGAGAGAGAGAGAGAGAGAGAGAGAGAGAGAGAGAGAGAGGAAGAGTCTTCCTATGCCAGGAAGAGTCATATCTGTCCTTCATATCAGAAAAACCTGTGATATGACTAGCTGCTGGCAGTGTGCACAAACACACTGAATCAAACATGTATGCACACAGGAATCAGATTAATGTCTCTGCAGATGCTGTGAGTCGTGACCTTGCACTGTGGCTACATTCACGCTGAGTTTAAGTTGACGATTCTGGAAACCTACATTTGCATATTTACACACGCAGACGGCAACTCACAGACACATTCATGCATACACAAGCAATCACACATACATAAATAAAAACACACACTCATACCTCACACATTTATGCACACTCATTCTCAAACACACAATCACACACTAAATTGAACACACACAGAGACAGACAGACAAACACACACTCTCCTCTTCTGTTAACATCTGCGTAACACATGACAATGCAAAGTATTTCAGCACCTCAAACACCACCACATCTTTTAAAAGGCGAGAAAAAACACACTCCTTGAAATTTGTTCTGGACAGGAAAAATGTCTGAGAGCTGTGTGCATGCGTGTATTGTCTCTGAAGCTGTTTGTGTGTGCTGTCTCTCAAAACGCGTGTGTGCTGTACCCCAAGCTGTACGTGAGACACACACACACACAGTCACACCCACTCCTGTACACACAAACACTCCCGTCTTCACACATACATACAAAAATATACACTCACATGCACACACACTCTTCCTCTCTGTCTCTGTCACACACACG
Source organism: Hypomesus transpacificus (assembly GCF_021917145.1). NCBI lineage: Eukaryota > Metazoa > Chordata > Actinopteri > Osmeriformes > Osmeridae > Hypomesus > Hypomesus transpacificus. Next base: position 12,345,518 of record NC_061074.1, on the reverse strand, counting down.
CGCACTCATCCTGTCCTGGACCAATGACAGTTGGGGCTAAACTTGGCCCAGTATTCCCAGCAGTGGAGAGACTTGGCAGTGTCTGGGGTGTGCTGGGCTGGGCGTGAGGTTCAGCTATGTAGCAGGGAGGAGAGAACAGCCGTGGAATGCTCAGGACTCTCTCCAAACTGGGTTCCACCATCAGACCCTGTCCTAACCCGTCCCCCAAATTCTCCTCTCCTCCTCAGCCCCCTTTGAAAGGATGAGAGAACAGTGGTGGTGATGGAGAGAAAGTGATGGATGGACTAATGGCATGTGCAAACAGTAAGATAATCCATGAGCACACACTATAGATTAACAACTCCAGTAACACCATGAGGTGAATCCGAATGGCACCATAACTCCTCTGATGAACCTCAGTGTCGTCTCTATGTATATAACAGCAGGAATTTAGCTCTGTTCTGCTGAATGTTCCAGGCTTCCTGGTATTGCTGAAGGAATAAAACAAGTGACCTTTTGGGACATTTTTGTGGGTCTATGTTCACACATGCATTAGGTAACATCATCTGAGAGACTGTCTGTTAACCATGTTGGAAAGGTCTCCTGCTTGTCTCTCCTTCCTTCCTCTTCCCCTGAAAGAGACCAGCTCCCTGCTGTTGTCTAAACACACACACACACCCTACCAGGCAGGCACACATACACAACCTATACTTATGCATCTGTATCTGTGTGAGGGTGTGTGTGCATGTGTGTGTGTACGTGTGTGTGCGTGTGTGTGTGCAGACCCTTACACCAGCAGACAGACCCGGGCCCAGGGGATGATAGAGAGCTGAGTAGTGGTTCATTATCCACTTACGCAGTCACTACGCCCCAATGAGTTATGAGGATATGTATGATCTCGGGAAATAGAAACCCTCTGTTCCTCTCTCTCTCTCTCTCTCTCTCTCTCTCTCTCTCTCTCTCTCTCTCTCTCTCTCTCTCTCTCTCTCTCTCTCTCTCTCTCTTTCTCTCTCTCTCCCCCTCCTTCCTTCCTTCCCTCCCTCCCTCCCTCCCTCCCTCCCTCTCTCTCTCTCTCTCTCTCTCTCTCTCTCTCCCTCCCCTCTCTCTCTCTCTCTCTCTCTCTCTCTCTGTCTCTGTCTCTTTCCTCTCTCACCATCTCTCTCTCTCTTTCTTTCTCTCTTGGACTTTATTTCTCTCTTTTCAACATGAGTGTGTGTGTGTGTGTGTGCACCATGAGGACAGGGTGTTCAAGGGACCACACATTAGATCGGCCTCAGAGGAGGAGCTGATTAAAGAGGAGGTGAGGAGGTAAGATGGGCTGGAGACAGACAGTCCCGTTCAGACATTCTTTCAGCAGCAGCTACATGTGAGAGGTGTCTGACGTGTGTGAAGGAAGTGGCAAGGGGCACTCTGCCCCCCCCCTCCCCCACACACACACACTCTGCCCCCCCTCACACACACACTCTGCCCCCCCTCCCCCACACACACACTCTGCCCCCCCTCCACTCTAACCCCCAACCCCCCAAGCTTAGTTTGATGAAGACTGTGATCTTGGAAGAGAACATTTTTGTATTCAGTGGCTGTGTGTGTGTGTATGTGTGTGTGTGTGTCATGAAAGAGCCAGCATCAGTTAGGATGATCAGTCTTTTGTGGAGGGTGAAGAATCTAGGAGACGTTTATTGAAATGGATGTGAATGGGAAATGGTGCTGCAGGGTCCAACTGGGACTGGGGATGTGTGTGTGTCCTGTTCTGCTCTTCCCCTGTGGCTGTTGCTTCTCAGATCCGTTCAAACAACACTGGCATTGCATCAGAGTTCTCTTCAGAGTTCACCATGCCAACCCTTCTTTCTCTCTCTCTCTCTCTCTCTCTCTCTCTCTCTCTCTCTCTCTCTCTCTCTCTCTCTCTCTCTCTCTCTCTCTCTCTCTCTCTCTCTCTCTCTCTTGCTTTTGCTGTCTCTCTCTCTCTCACGCTTTCGCTGTCTCTCTCTCTCTTTCTCTCTCTCTCTCTCTCTGTCTCCCTCTGCCAAGCATTGTGCCAGTCTGCCAGTCTCTAGCTGGCCAGAGCAGTGCCACGTCCAAGCCCTCAGTGATAACACACAACTAATGATCCCCTTAATAAGTCTTAGGCTCTGCTTTACGTGAGAGGGCAGATTTATGGATGAACCGAGGTATCACAGGTGACATAACTGTCTCATAAGAGTGTGAGTCTACACAAGAGCACACACACACACACCGGCTTGCTTTGCCTTGTGCAAACACTGGCAAGGGGCTTCGACCAACTGGAGGTTTATGCTCTCCTAAAAGACCTCCGTTTGGCCCCCACTTGTCCTCCTAAGCATGTGAGTCTGCTTAGCGCTTTTTTACTGCACACACCCAAACACACACATCACATACACACACACCAACAGTTACACACCCACACACACACCACACACACACCGCCACTTACACACCCACCCACACACACACCACACACACGCACACCAGCACTTACACACCCACCCACACACACACCATGTGACTGCAGTCACAAGAGGTAATGGTATTTATTCAGTATTTAGGAGAATGTTACTGGGTGCTTTATTCCTCCTTTCAAGCCCCCTGCTGCATCCATTCTAAGAATAGAGTTAGTGAATACAACTCTCACATAAGCTCTTTAACTCAATCATCTCTAGGACCCCACTGGCATCCTCGGGGTTAAATTCATTACGAAGACTCAACTTATATGTCAAAGTATAATCTTCAGCCTGGTGGTGAAGCATGAACGACGTTCTCCAGGGAAGGACCAACTGATGACCTGCAGATGTGGTGATCAAACCACCAGCCTTGCACATGGGCTACCGCCACGAAACCAGAGGAACTCTCTTCAGATGAACTGGCAGGGCTGCTCATCATACAAGCACGCTTTCAAACCACCTCTTCTGTACAGAGAGCCCCCGAAGACGGTCTCTGGCTCTGCTCAGGTGGCCCTGCACTGCTGGCTCTGCTCTGCTGTGAAGGTTCTCATTCATAAGGTTCCATCAAAGGTTAGAGAGGATGGAACATGAGCGGCGTCCCAGAGAACCGCACCCCTCTCTCTGAGTCCGGAACGTTCTCCCCCTCGCTGCTTTAACAAGACTCTGTGCTTTTGGAGGGACGTGTTCTTGGCTTCCTGTGAGCTTGTCTGAATCTGAACGCCAGTGTTGCATGCCATCACCAGGGCCGAGGTATGAACTATTTAGCAGAGAAAGAACAGCCTGGCTTATAATAGATACAGGCTAATGTGTCTGCCAGGTATGCTGGCTGGGTATGGCTATTATTCGGGAGGATGAGGGATAGGTGAATGACGGGACTTTCCATTTAACGTCTACTGGCCACAGATGAGACCCATCTTGAGCCCTCCTTCTATCTCTCTCTCTCTCCACCCCCCTCCCCCTTTGTTCCAAGGTGTGAGCAGCACATGAAGAGCAGGTTGGACAGAAGTTGCGGGGTCACCAGAGGTTACGGGGTCACCAGGTTCATGAAAGTTCATCAGGTTCACAATTACATTTGTTCACCAGGTGCTGAACCGCTGAACGACTTCACTTTCATCCCCTCATGGTCAGAAAAATCTGAATCCCAAAACTCCTCCTTCCCACCCTTTCTTCCTCCACCTCTCCCTCCCCTGCCCTTCTCCACCCTCTCTCCACCCCCATCCTCCCCAAGCACTGTCCCATGGACAAGGTTCTCCCCAAACATACAAGCAGCATCCTAGCATGAACATACATGTTCTTCCAGTTGTTTCAGCTGGAGAGAGGCTGATATAGTCCAGTGACTGTTCTCAAAGCACCAAGCCCTGGACTGCCTTGTAAATGACTGTAGGAGTAATAAAATTGATTCAGTGATTAATTATCAAGCTATTTACAGATTTAGCTGAGAACACCGGGTTCTTTTTATTGGATTATTACCTATTTTACAGCCAAAAAACTGGATACTTTTCACATGTAGCAAATCAGAAACAGGGGCTAATTCTCTCCTCAGAACACAATCTGAATACCAACAGGCCTATCTGGACAGTCTCTTTATTTTGAAGGCAACATTTGTGTGTGTGCCTGTGTACTGCGGATATGCATGCATGCGTGTGTGTGCGCGGGCATGCGTGTTTGTGTCGTACCCATTGAAGAGAGCGGCACAGCTCAGCAGACGTTGCAACATTCCAGGAGAACAATAACATAACAGCTCAGGGATTTATTGCCCTCCGCCTTCCCAGCCTCCCCTGCTGCAGGCCTCACCTGACGCACGGCGTGTCAGGAAGTTCAGGCAGGACTGGAGTCATGTCGGAAACTTCCCTCCCCCTTCCCAGCTGTAAACTTTCCATTCGGTTTCATCCTGAATGTGTGTTATTGTTATTAACTAATTTTTCTCCCAGTAGTGGAAGTCCACCTGTGGTCTGGGGGATGGAGAGGAGAAGCATGTGTGTGTGTGCGTGTGTGTGTGTGCGTGTGTGTGTGGTCCAGTGAGTATCCATGCTCCCTGTGTGGCATGGTGTACCAGGATGGTCACATCCACCAGCTCACCTCATCCATCATCACCTCTTCAAGGGTCAGCTAACCTCCACACCTCCCCCCTCCTCCTCACTCCTGAACTTAAACTCTCACTGCTGGTCTCTTCCCTCCATGAGTGTAACAGGATAGCCTGCACAACAATCTACCCCAAATGGATAAACAACCTCGCAAAACGATTTTATTTTCTTGAATGTTTCTGGGAATTGCTCGGCGGTACAGACTGGTTCCCTTCATCGGTGACAACACAGCCTTGGCCAGTCACTACTGGACAGAACATCACAGAGATAAAACAAGATTTTGTTTTATTAAATCCAATATTTGTTGTCGGATTCTTTCTGTTGCTGTATAGTGTCAGTGTCAACAGCATCCACGAACACAATACATAACAATGAAAAACAATTTGTTCCGGAGACATGTGTGGGAGGGTCATGGGGGAGTCCACGTGTGGCTGTGTATTTGTCTCGCTGTGTGTAGGCGTGCTTTTGTGTGTGTGTGTGTGTGTGTATTGGCCTGTACACACTGTGTGTGTGTGTGTATGTGTGGTTGATCCTGTCTTTGATTAGGTGTTTCTCTCCTCTGTTGTCCTGAGAGCCTTTGAAGCTGCTGAGCACTGGGAGGGTCAAACGGCTTTTATCCACACCACTGTCTGTTTGTGTGTGTGTGTGTGTGTGTGTGTCTGTGTGCGTGTGTGTGTGTGATTTGTGAGAGCATCCCACCCTCCCTGTTTGTGCAGCACCTCACCTGGTGGGTACCTCCTCTCAGCAGAATGTCAAACTCTCCACATGGGCGTGGGGGTTTCCTTTCCCTCTCAAACATACACTCTCTTAATTCTCACACACACGCGCACACACACCCACACACAGACGAGTGCCCTTGGCTGTAAAAAACGCATCCCTTCATTTCTTATCTCTTCTAGTAAACCCAGCAGGCTTTCACAGCTGTAGAACCACATCTCTCAGCTTCTGGTGAGGAATCATCCTAACCTCGTTCGTTCCTCAAGAACTGCCTACAGCCCGGGTAGGCATGGAGACTCACACTGTAACTCACCACTGTGGGCATGGAGACGCACACTGTAACTCACCACTGTGGGCATGGAGACGCACACTGTAACTCACCACTGTGGGCATGGAGACGCACACTGTAACTCACCACTGTGGGCATGGAGACGCACACTGTAACTCACCACTGTGGGCATGGAGACGCACACTGTAACTCACCACTGTGGGCATGGAGACACACACTGTAACTCACCACTGTGGGCATGGAGACGCACACTGTAACTCACCACTGTGGGCATGGAGACGCACACTGTAACTCACCACTGTGGGCATGGAGACGCACACTGTAACTCACCACTGTGTGCATGGAGACGCACACTCTAACTCACCACTGTGGGCATGGAGACGCACACTGTAACTCACCACTGTGTGCATTGAGACGCACACTGTAACTCACCACTGTGGGCATGGAGACGCACACTGTAACTCACCACTGTGGGCATGGAGACGCACACTGTAACTCACCACTGTGGGCATGGAGACGCACACTGTAACTCACCACTGTGGGCATGGAGACGCACACTGTAACTCACCACTGTGGGCATGGAGACACACACTGTAACTCACCACTGTGGGCATGGAGACGCACACTGTAACTCACCACTGTGGGCATGGAGACGCACACTGTAACTCACCACTGTGTGCATGGAGACGCACACTCTAACTCACCACTGTGGGCATGGAGACGCACACTGTAACTCACCACTGTGGGCATGGAGACACACACTGTAACTCACCACTGTGGGCATGGAGACGCACACTGTAACTCACCACTGTGGGCATGGAGACACACACTGTAACTCACCACTGTGGGCATGGAGACGCACACTGTAACTCACCACTGTGGGCATGAAGACGCACACTGTAACTCACCACTGTGGGCATGGAGACGCACACTGTAACTCACCACTGTGGGCATGGAGACGCACACTGTAACTCACCACTGTGTGCATGGAGACGCACACTCTAACTCACCACTGTGGGCATGGAGACGCACACTGTAACTCACCACTGTGGGCAGGAGACACACACTGTAACTCACCACTGTGGGCATGGAGACGCACACTGTAACTCACCACTGTGGGCATGGAGACGCACACTGTAACTCATCACTGTGGGCATGGAGACACACACTGTAACTCACCACTGTGGGCATGGAGACACACACTGTAACTCACCACTGTGGGCATGGAGACGCACACTGTAACTCACCACTGTGGGCATGGAGACGCACACTGTAACTCACCACTGTGGGCATGGAGACACACACTGTAACTCACCACTGTGGGCATGGAGACGCACACTGTAACTCACCACTGTGGGCATGGAGACGCACACTGTAACTCACCACTGTGGGTTAACTCACCACATACTCACTTTTAGGAATCCACTTTTCAACACATTGAAATCAAAATTAGCTGCTGACTAAATCGCTTATTGAATTTCCTGCGTTCTTTAGCTGATGAGAGGCATGTGGTTCTGAATGCAGATTTACTTATAGAACGGAAAATACAGTGGGTACGAGACCAATTAAATATAACAGAGACACAAATCACACAGACTATATCCTAGAACAGTGGTACGCTGTATGGGTCCAGCAGCTCAGGGTCATAGAGTGTGTTCCAGTCAGGTTGGTCAGGGTAGCGGGCTGGTTAGGGGTGGGGTGAGCTCGGTGTGGTGGAATGGGCTAGGTCAGGCATTGGCTATGTGGGAACCTTCAGAGGGATCCAAGTCTGGAGGAATGGTGGTCCTGGGGGCCTGGTACATCCTGGCACCCCTCTCTCTCTCTCTCTCTCTCTCTCTCTCTCTCTCTCGTATTCTCTTGTTCTCCCACACTTTCTCCTGCCCAGTCTAGACGTGTGTAACATCAAAGCTGTGGCTGTCAGAGCTACAGTATAGATCCAGGCGGTGGGTCAGTGGAGCTGGCACTGAGAAACGACACAAGGCTCTGTTCGTCTGCTGTGGGCTTTTGATGGTGTTTGCTTTTGTAGACGAGGCTTGAAAGACTGGAAGAATGAAAAACAAAGAGGAGGGGAAAGGTGTGGACAGTGGGAACAGCTGTGACACATCCATACATGGTGCCTCAACAGGATCATGTCACATCTGATAACTGTAACTGACTATGGCAGCGACTATTCAATTCCCAATCCTCAGCTGACAGACCTGCAGGACTGTAGTAGTCTGCCAAGACACAGCCAAAGCCCATAGCTTTGCTGCTGGGTGCTGAAAGAAGTCATGCCCTCCCTGTGAAAAGTAGAAGTAGAAGATCGAACCATCTCAGTGAACATACTCACGAGGACACACACGTGTGTTTGCTGTTACAGAAGCGCAGCCTCTCTGTGTGTATGTGTGTGTGTGAGTCCATCCATCTGAATACCCCTTTTGTCCTCATGATGTATTGGCCTGTGGATGCCAGCCCCCGCCTTGTTCCCCAGAGATGGGGTCAGAGGTCAGGTTTGTGCTCCTTCCCTCCTTTGTCTGTGTGGACCCTGCTTTTCTCTCTGGGTGTTTCTGCCGGGCACCAGCCAGGCTTGGGTCCCTGTGGCCGGGGCCTGCCAGTTCCGAGGCCCCCCTAGGCTTTCGGACCCTAGCCCCCAGGCCTCCAGAACCCAGCCAACACTCAGCCCCACTAAGCCCATCAGCCTCGCAGCCCCATTTGCCGTCATGCAGGCTGGGATCCAACCTCCAGCTAGCCCACCTCTAGCCTCCACCCAGCCTTCTGCCTCTAAGCCACATCCTCTCCCTACGCCCCCTTAGCCTCCAGCATACAGCCTCCAGCCCGTCCACCAGCCTCCAGTGGAAGGAGCAGAAGAAATGGTGCATTGCTGCAACTTCGAATGGCCTAGCTTAGCAACAGCTTTGTGCCTCACTTAGACACACACACACACAGATCTCTCTCTCTCTGACACACACACAGACGCACAAACGCAAACAAATCTTGAACACAAACGTGTGCTTAAAAAACACACACATACACGTGCGCGCACACACTCCCACACATGATGTTACACCGCCACCTCTTCATGAATTAAACATGGTGAACTCAAGATGCTGACGTTACGTAACAGAAACCCACTAAACAGTCTTTAATGAATCTGCGAAGCTGCCAGCTTGGGACTTTGGGAAAACAGTCCCGGAACTTGACTTTCTAGGACAGAAGGGTCTTGGCGGTAAGATGAGGTTGAATAGGATGAATAGGAGAGAGGTGGGGGAGGGGGGGTCAATGGACATCTGACGTGTTGTTGATTCGATGTTTACTCTCCTCTACTTGTATGGATGTCAGGGTCATGTAGGGTAAGAGGAATGAATGACTATAGTCTGTGTGGGATTGTCTACTCTTTCTCTCTCTCTCCATTTCTTTTTCCCCCTTTCTTCAGGTCTCTCTCCATCTCTGTATCTCTTCGTCAACGTCCTCACTTCTTCATCTGTCTCCCTTTCTCTCCCCTTCTCTTCTCTGTTATTTTCCTCCGCTCCCCCCTCCCCGTCTTCTCTCCGTTTTTGGTCGTCTCTATCTCTGTCCTTCCTCTGTGGATCTCGTCCTCCCCTGCTCCTTGTTAGGCTATAAATGTATCAAGGTTTACAGCAGGGGCCTGGTAGATAAAACCTCTGACCACACTGTGCCTGCTGAAACCACAAGCCATGCAGGCCAGCTCTAAGCTTTGCAGAAACTACCAGGACAAATAACAACACTGGGTTTCCATTACGCCATTCTGGTGATGGAGCTAGCTCGTGCGCTGGTTTTGATGCATGTCTGGAACGGAGGGTTCTGCTTTGTCTGGTCCCTCTCGTCCGCCACGAGCCCCGTCCCCCCCCCCCCGCCCCGCCCTTCCCCCGCCGACCCCCGGTGAACCTCACGTTCGTCCTCTTCGTGCCGTCCTCCTCTGCCTCTGTTTATTTGTTGAAGCGAGGTGGCTTTGAGAGCATGTCCGTGGGGCTTTGTGTACCTTGATGGAAGTCGTCTGGTATTCCTGCATCTCGGCCCACAGGAAATTGGATAGGCAGGTGAGGATCTCTGAGGAACGCAGGAGTTCAAACGTTCCGGAATGTGGGATCTTTGTCGGGATCAGAGATTTGAGGGAACATGTCCCAAAGTTGTGTGATGGGGGAACCGAGGAATGTTTGAACATGAGACTCTCTGTAATCCAGACAGATGAGGGGGGGTTGTGAGTGAGGAGGGGAGAAAGGCCATGGGGGTGGGGGGGGGGGGGGCTGATGAGGTCTTCTTCTTGCTTCTGTGTGTCTCATGTGAGAACCCCTTCAACGCATATTTCATCTAGAAGGGAGTCATGTTGACCCAGGCCAGTAACCTAGCCCTTCTTCATTAAGGAAAAACAACCACCTCTCTCGTTTTAGTTTCTCCTGGAAATTGTGCTTTTAGAGTCGCAAAAAAACCCTCATCTCACTTGGGGTGGGTTTACTCCCCTTCTGACTGAAAATGTTCCTGTGACAGAGTCTTCCTGTGCGTGTTCCAGCCAAATGACTACGATGGGAAGAGATCTAAGGATTAACAGCAACGTGCTGTTGCTTGGTGACAAGGTGAGTCAGAAAACTGAATCATAGTCACATGACACAGTTCATACCTGAAATCACATGACCGTAAGTTGGGTTCACAGGATCAGTGGAATCTGTCAATGTAAATCCCCTCCATCTTGTGTGGTACCAAATCTAATGAGGTGAGTTCTCAAGCTTTCTTACCGGCAGAAAGAGGAGAGGCATTAAGGAAGCTTTGTGTGTGTGTGTTTTTCTGTGTGTGTGTGTGTGTGAGGCAAATTCACATGCTTGCATACCGTCAGAGATAAAAGAGACCATGTCTGAGGCACACAGCGAAGCACACACACACACAGGCACACAGGTTCTGAACCATAGTAGCCGTGTCACACAGCTGAGGGATACACCTGTGGTTCAGCTACTTATAACAACAATAGCATTTGAACATTTCCTTGTATGATAACATTCCCTCGCTGCCTGTGGGTGAAGGTTGTGTGATGTAGTGCCTTAAAGGAAGAGAGGCCAGGGAACCACCATGGGAAACTTGAAGCCTCTCGCAGCCTCCAGCCCCCACCCTACCCAAATGGTAAAGACCGTATGCACTGCTCAACTCTCCTGAAGCCATCCTCCTGCCCCTCCGGCCCTCCGACATCAAGGAACACAGTGTGGTCAAGACTTGACAACTCCAGATGCCTGGGGTTCTGGTGGGTTGGGGGATTGAGTACTTGTGGTGGACCCTATGGGATGTGAGGTCTCAGCATGTGCAGTAGGGTTTGGTCTGCTGTGTTAAAGTCTGCAGTGTGTGTTGGGGGGGAGGGGGGGTGAACTCCGCTGACCCTGGTCTTTGTAACCCAGCCTGTATTAAACTGATAGAAGCAGGCCCTCTCCTGGAGACCCAGGGTTTATGACCCTGCTTGAATACTGACAGAGGGAGGAGAAGAAGAAAGAGGGAGAGAGAGAGAGAGAGAGAGAGAGAGAGAGAGAGAGAGAGAGAGAGAGAGAGAGAGAGAGAAGGAGAGAGGGACGAAGAAGAAAGAGATGTGAGACAGCTGAAGGGCGAGAGGGAGAAAGAGAGATCGAGGGAGAGAGGAAGGAAGAGAGGGAGAAAGAGAGATTGAGGGAGAGAAGAAGGAAGAGAGGGAGAAAGGGAGGGCACAGGTGTGCGTGCATATGTGTGTGAGGAATAATTGATTTCAGTTTAGACTCAAAGGGGATTTGCAGGATGGTGTTTCTCAGACTCAGATCAAAAGGTGTTGTTCCACAAGTATTGGACGGCAGATGGATGTTTAGCTCTGTCTTCAGACAGAGCTCTCCAATAACAGCTCGCTTCGAAAGGGGAACATCTGGTAGAAAGTGATTAAAACCACACTCCTTCGACTGAACATGACATTTCTGGATGTGTGTATCTCTCTATGAGCTGATGTAAGGGACCGTGGTATTCAATGAATATTCTGTTGTCATATTATATTCCCTTTCAGAACATTCTCTCCCTCTCTCGCAACTGTTTCTCTCTCAGTCTCTCCCGAGAGATGAGACCAGGTTGTAGACTGTGACAACGTTTTCCTGACTAAGCTATGACAGTCGTTCGCGTCCGCTATCCCCATCTCTCATGACGGTCATGCCCTCCTTGTTGTACCCTCCTCAGGCACCTTGATGAGCACTGGTGTGCGAGAGCAGACCTCCGTGGAGACGCTCATGCTGGTCTCATCTTTTAACCATCTGTTTGAACCTGGAGCAGGCTACAATGTCATCTACACACATGTCATTTAAGCATTAAGAGACTTAGAAGGCAGCTGTACACAGGTGGAGATTGAGACAGGGCTATACAGTGACGCAGGAGAAGGATCAACTGTTCGCCCGCTTCTGGAACATCACAAGATTACTGATGTGAAAGAGATGGACCAAAAAGCAGAGAGTCAGACAAGCACACAGACGGGCCAACAGAGATCCAGGCAGGCAGACAGCTGTTCACAGTTTTGTTGTGAGACTCCTAAACGTACTCTACAATGTGTAGACTCTCTCCCTTTTCCTCTCCCTATCCGTGTTTACAGTTTGATAAGTACACACCAGTTACAGCCTTGTTGTGCCTGTCTGCTGGTGTCCATAAAACAAACCTTGCACATTCGTGTCTCCCCCCTCCCCTCCCCCCCGCACACACACACACACATGACGAAACACACACAAATAAAGATACACATGCACACACACCCACGGCCACCAAGCAGGCATCTGTTACTCCGTCTGCAACCTGTAATTACACCTAGTTTTCAGATGCTTTGACTTCCTTTTTTACGCGTCTTCTCTTCCTGTGCAAGGTCCCTGTGGGGGGCGGGGGACCCCACGCTGCACAGGGCCCTGTCCTAGATGTGGCCAGAGTGACACACTCTGACAGAGTTAGACGTTGCACATTAAAACTCCTCAAGGTTCACTCTGGTTACAGTAAAAGTGAGCTGACTGAGCCATTCACAAGCACATAAATACAAACGTACACACATTGATTCACACTGTACCTACATACTGTACATACATACACACACACACACACACAGGTCCATGTCAATGGTGTCAGCTCCAGTCAGACTCTCCAGTCAGACTCTCCAGTCAGACTCTCCAGTCAGACTCTCCAGTCAGACTCTCCACAGGGAGACATCTCCCTGCTCTTGCTGGGGGGCTTCAGCACCTCTCTGTAAATGGAGCTCATCGGCATCAGCTAAAACAGGAGCAATTACAGCGAGACAGAAATAGACTGTGGAACAACAGTGTGATTCCTTTAACAAGTCTCCATTAAAGTTCTTGCTTGGCTTATTGATAGCAGTTGAGCCCCAGCAGACGGAGAGATGGGGACGCCACTGCCAAGCCATAAAACCAACACAGGGGAAGGAATGAGTTTGAAATAAATTCAACAACTTTATTTGACAGTCAACCAATTATTATGGGTGACTATGGAACATTTTTGAAACCCAAATGTAATTACAGGTATCTCATAAATGTTAACAATAATGAAGCAATTAATTTGTTGAACAGTTCACTTTTTTTCTTACAAGACTTCTTTTTTTCTTCGCCTTTTTTTTTTACAGAAGTTTGTAGTTCGTGAGACACAACCTCCCAACCTTCCATAGTCCTGCACTAACCAGGCGCGGCCAAACTTCCTAAAACACTTCAGCCTACAACAAACACACAACCACAAACACACATGCATATTTGTGAACACACAGACACTCACATACATACAGAGTATACTCCCCACTACACCCTCAAACAAGCCACATATCTTTACCAAATCAAATCATAGAAAACATGATTACATTTCCGTATTCCTGTCAGAAGTTTTAACAACCACAATAATTCTCTTCCTTGGTTAACTTAACTTCAAAGTCAGGATTTTGCTGGAGAGCCAGCTGACATAGCAGAAAAGAGAGCCACAGTGAGGGGTCTCTCTGCTGGTCTCTCTGCTGGTCCCTCTGCTGGTCTATCTGCTGGTCTCTCTGCTGGTCTCTCTGCTAGCCCCTGGAACATGGCCCCAGCTCCCTGATTGCCACTCATGTTTCACTGGACCTGGCAGCGTCTGGGGCAGCCCTGTCCAGAGCCTGGTGAGTTGTGGGGTTCACTCACAAAGAGCAACCTCTCCTGGAGGGTGAAGGGTGGCGGGGGGGGGGGGGGGGATAGCTCTCGATGCAGGACACATACAGAATGCCTAAGTGACTTCACAACGGGGGGTAAGGCCCCAGCAACACTGAGAAAAGGAGGTGAACAGTGTTGTTCAGGGTTGAAGACAGTGGTTGGAGCTGCTTGCTGATGCTGCTGTTCACCAGAGGAAGCAAGGCATGCATATGCGTATAATAGCATTTGCATATTACACATACTAATAAAGTATGTATAATATTACACAAGTAATATATATATGTGTCCATCCCACATGTGTTCTGTGGTCCGGCCTGTGGACTGGTGGAGTCTCTAAAGACAGTGTGTATTTAGGCGTGCATGTGTCACAGGTGGTAGCTGCAATGAGTGACGCCAACATGCATCCCAGAATGCATTTCCTTTGCCAGCACAGAACGCTGCACACACACACACACACACACACATACACAGACACACATCCAGTACACAGCCTCAGGGTCTCCCACACAGCTTAGACGGCTACGCTGTGTTCACTGATGTCGGTTGTAGTTAAACAGTGTGTGCAGAGCCGGTAGCGGCCACCAGTGGGAGAGAATGCGTGCTGATATCACACTCCAGTGGAAGCGTGTGCCTGCGTCAGCATTCTCAAGGTCGGAGGAAGAAAAGGCTCCACTGTGAGCCTATCTCAGCTGAAACATTGACTCTGCCACACCTGCAGGTGCCCCCCTGCAGAAGTATCTCAACCCAAGGATAGAGAGTAGCAGCTTCCACAACAGTAGCAGCATCTGCCAGGGTACAAAGACGGTTGTTATTAGAAAAGAGGAGCTGTGGCCCTCTATCTTTCCTGGAGATATCGCAATGGTTTATAGAGCTTATCTGCAGAGGACAACCACACAAAAGCATACACACACACAGATATCCCAGACACCTACTTCACCTTGGAGTTTAGGATCAATAGGAGGCTGTTGGTGGAGTACTGGAGCAGGAGTAGAGAGTTTTGTGTGTGTGCATGTGTCTAATTCTGTTTGTGTGTGTGTCTATGTGTGTGTGTGTGTATCTGTGTGTGTGTGTGTATTGAAACAGCCTTGGTTACCCGTCACACTTTTGCCTTTTATAACAAATGTGAAACACCCTCTGTTCTCTGTGCTCTTCTCTCTTAATCACTTGATAAAGACACTGACTGTAATGAATTGGAGTTTGGGGTTGGTGGGGGGTTACAGAAGATGGATACTGCTCAGGGGGTATCAGTAATTTACTCACATACTGAGGACTGACAGACGCTTGGAACTTCTGTTGCCATGGAGTCAGTAGCTAAGCAATAGACTTTGTTGTGGATTTTCTGCTGTTTTCTCATTGGCTCTGAATTGTCTCTCTGTCTCTGTTTTTCTGGAGGGTTGGACTCAAATGGCCTGCTGGGGTCCCCCCCCCCGGACCGGTTTGCAAGGGGGCCGTTTGTTGATTCACAATTCAACCATAAATTAACTTCTGGAGCAACTGAAGTACATTACCTATTCTTATGGAACTCTTTATAAAAACTGGTGTAAAGAATTTCCTGGTATCTCCCTCTCTCCTCTATGAACCAACTGCTAACTCCTAAACATTTGTATTAATGCTGCCTCTCGTCCTTTGTATCCATCCAAGCAACATTATTTTACCGCTCTCTCCAGTTTCTACCTATAGTTAGAGGGATAATGTAGTTCTCTGCACCTGTATCTCTACCTTCACCAGGCTGAGAACTGTAGATCTCTCCTCCTGAGTCTGTGTGGCTAGTCATAGGCGGTTGTAGTTCTTCATTCCCCTTTGTAGTTCACTCTCACTGGGTCATGTGAAAGTTCTTGAGGAGGCTGGCCGGCCTGTCCCCCTGGCCTAGTGACACAGCTAGAAGGGTTTTCTGCTGCCACGAAGCAACGAGAAAAATGTTAATGCCCGCACACATAAACATGTGTGCCAGGTGGTTCTGAAACCATTGGGAGGCTTTTTGTTTATATATTTATTTCATTTTTATTACCCCCTCTCTTTCTTGGCGTGTCTTGCATACTGGCGGAGAGTAAAGTGTGTGTAGTTCAGTGTGTTCAATTTGTGTGTGTGTGTGTGCATATGTGTGAGTGTGTCTGTGCGTGTAGTTCAGTTTGTGCGTGTCTGCATGTGTGTGAGTTTGTGTGTGTGTGCCAGGCCAAATTGCTCTGTTTAATCACCTCAGAGGTCAAACAGGGAAGAGATGTTGGTGAGAAAGTAACAAGGTGAAGCAGGATGGTCAGACACACAGCTCATACCACAGACAGCAGCAGGCCTGGGCTAGGATGTGGAGGTGTCGGGTTATGTCATGTCCTCTCAGCACATGCAGTGCAAACACATGTGTGTATCCTTCTCTCTGTCTGAACTCCCTGTAACTGTTCCTAATGGCGTCAGGAGGAAGAGGGATCAGGTGTTCCCTCGACAACAACTTGATATGATTATCCGAGAGTGATGTCACAGGTGAGGCATCGTTGGACGTAAAATGATGTCACCCCATTACAGATGGCTGGAGAGTCCGAAGCCACGTAGCAACAGGCCATAACAACAATAAGAAGCAGATGCTAACCTGAAATGGGGTCTGTCTTTGTGCATCAAGCAGGTACATGGTGGTCATGGCGGGGGTGGGGGTGGTATCCTGAAATCATGTAACTTATTTTGATCCTTGTCACAGCAGAAACATCACCATCTGCAACCAATTCCTTAGCGTTCAGTGTGTAAAACACTTCTGGCACCCAGGAGATACAGTATATATGCATTTAAAAAACGATGACTTTGAAAGCGATACTGAACGACATGTTTCTGTAGTGCTTTTGGCTCAGTCTTCCATCCTGTTCAATAACTCACATTGTAAAATTCTCATATTCCATACAACCCAATAAAACACGTTTTTTCAATAATGGTCTTTTTCCTTATTCCACCCTTTTTTTTATCAAGCATTTCCATCTTGAATACTAATGGGTTGGTTAGAAGCAAAGAGTCATTGAGGTCTCTAGAGCACAGGTGCAACAGTGATGCTCTGTTACTCAAGAGGGCTTCTCCTCTCCCAGTAATCCCTTTATTGTATTCTTTTAAAGCTGATAAAATGTAGCAACTCATTTCTTCTCATCCAGAAATTCTCAACTGGTTTAAAACGTGCAAACATATCTTTTATTGCTTCTGACCCATGGGCTGTCTTAAATCAGCCCACAGCCTTACCAAGCTCCCAAAAAAGGAGAAAAAAATATATTTTATGTTCTTTTTTTAAGAACTTCCTCAAAGGGAGAGGTAGAGAAGAGAATAATAAGAAAAAAAATGGCTGAGCTCTTGTCTCTAACATCCAACTGAGAAGGTGTGTTTTATTGTTGCGCATTAATACATGGCTCTTAAAAATAACTACATCTTTGGTGAGATCATTTGACTTTTCTTTGCATGGCAGGATGTGGAAATGCGGCCTCAATTAATATCCAGAGGCATACCTATTGGCTTACACTTAATCAAAGATGTTTGAAACTGCTGTAAAAGTGTACCCTTGGCATTCTGAGGACAGCCTAATACCAACACGGCATTCTTTAAACATACTTATTCATTAGGCAAAAAATACATCTGCTGAGATCAGCACTAATATATTTTTCCTTTCCTTTTCGGTTCTGTTAGACTTCAGGATTAATCGAATAATGAGAGAGAACAACAACTATAAAAAGAGTGTCCAAGTTCTACATCCAATGGAAAATGTCAATTCATTCCAACGTTTCTGTTCCAACTTTGCTGCAGAATGGTAGAGAGTAAGACTGAGAGAGAGAGAGAGAGAGAGAGAGAGAGAGAGAGAGAGAGAGAGAGAGAGAGAGAGAGAGAGAGAGAGAGAGAGAGAGAGAGAGAGAGAGAGAGAGAGAGAGAGGGAGGGAGGGAGGGATAGGTAAAGAGAGTTAGACAGAGATAGCTACAGTGAGTGAGCAGAAGATTATGAGAGAGATGGAAAAAAGAGACAGAGAGGAAAGACAGAGTATGATGAAAATACAAAATGGGAGGGAGAGAGGGAGAGAGCATCTGAAAGAGGGAGAGAGAGAGCAAGGCAGAGAGATAGTTTGCAACCTCACAGCCACTACCTGAGCTACTCCCCCCCCCCCCCCCACCTCTCCTCCTGTCCTCCGCTCCATTCCCTTAGTCCAGGGCATGGATATTAGAATGGAATGTTTTGAACAATTGCAGTGCCTCAGTCCGCCTTAACAGAAGCCCAAGCACAGGAGAAGGAGAAACCTGTTAAGGTCCGAAACCTATTGCAACAATCTAGAAACATAACTAACACCTGAACCACACTGCAACCATTCCAGAACCACATCAAAACTAAATGCTAAATGACTAAATGTAAATGTAAATGCTGGAACTACCTTAGAACCCTTGTAGAACCATTCTAGCCTGTATTGTGATCACTGCACTGACCTAAGTTAGGAAAACTGTATTTGAGGTAGTCCACACTGATGTATGTCTTTTATGATATGTATGATATAATACATGATTACAAATCTATCTTATCATTAAATATTGTCCTTTAAATCAAATCAAAATTCTAGTTTTTTTTTTTTTGTCTAATAAACTGGTATTAATGCAGACACGTGAAATCCTGGCATGTTCCTTCTGTAGACAGAGGACTGTCCTTTCTGATTGTGCATCCCTACTGTAAACCATAACTTGAACGTCACCTTACTTGCTTTAATTTGCTGTGATTTCTCCTTTGCCGTAATCTCCCAGCTTCAGCTTTGCCTAATTACAGCCATTTATCAGGCTTCTGGGACGTCTTTTGATGTAATATTACTGTCTCTACCAATTAGCAGTGCACTTGTCAACCTTGTTTTGTTATGATGTCGACCCTCCAATGTTAGCACAGACATGCGCTGTGGGTACTATGGATCTCTCAACCGAAACTGGGCCCCTGATGCACACATACACACACACACACATACACACGAACCTCCACCATGTTGGTGGACATTAGTGTTGTAACAACTTCAACAAGGTGAAGAGCAAGACAGGTATGATTTGTAAGTGTAGAGAACATGTTCTAGTCTCGTTCCACATCTAGTTATGGAGAAAACGAATGTATTTCATTCAAGGACAGTCCAATCTAAATGTGGATTTAGAAAAACAACATCACAACAGACAGTTTGCAGCTCTTTTCCTCCCGGAGTAAGTTGACAGTGCCCTCTGACACACATTTGCTCTATATTGTCTATCATGTTTGGCCAACTGTCGGCTGGCCTCTCAGTAGCCCAGCCTCTGATTGTCGGTGGTAAGCTCTCTCCTGTAGTTCTGCTCTCTCTTACAGGAGGTAGTCCACAGTGGCCCTCTTCCGTCAGTAGGGAAATGGTTTTACTTAACCTCTGAACCCTTCTTTATGGGTTTTTCCACTCAAATGACTATAAAAGTCAATTGATTCCTTTTTTCTCCTCTTCTTTTTTTCCCCCTCATTGTGTCCTGGTCAAATATGTATCCTAGGAAGAAGCTGAATTTTAAGACTTAATGTTGACTTAACTTAGTGCTTAAGATTAGTAGCAAACGTTGGAATTATTTGATCTGTGTTAAGACTTTATTGACTGGTCTGCCCCCACTTCCTCCATACCCCGATGCCCCACCTGGGCCTAAAATAATTGGGTGACACAAGGACAGAAAATATTTAACTATCCTAATTATAACCAATGTACCATATACGCAAATACTTTGTATAAATGCATTACATTCCAGACATTTTTATCCCATCATTTTGATGCTGTGTTAGGTTAGTACCCAGTTAGGTACCCGAGTCGGGACAAGCAAGCGTCACGGGTTTGATTTGGCATGATCCAAGGCTGACATCTAGTGGTATAATTACATATTACGTTTTGTGCTTCAGCGGAGATGGGCGAGATCAAATCTAAACAATTTAAAAAGAACTAGTTAGGCTATATTAGAAAAGTATTGGTTTGAGAAACGATATTTATAAGACGTGTGATAATTCATTTAGAATGTGATAGATCATAAAATGCCGTTATATCAATACGTTTTTACTTATTTTTGTATGCCCTAGTTGCACAAAAAAGACAGCAGGAGAAGTTAAAACGTAATTTTACCTAGCGGAGATTTCGCTGTCTGTGATTCCTGTAAGAGAAAAAACTACGATGCACCTTGTGTGTATGTTTGCATGAAACACGTGAGGGATCTTACGTAAATTGATATTTGACCAATCGGACTCGGTCCTGTAAACAGGAAGTTGCATGCACTACGACTACGACGCTGTTTTTTCCTCACACATCGACTTTCTTTCACCTGCAGAAAATAGCAAACATTGCGTATTTGTCTTCTTGTCTTCTAAAGGTACTATTTCAAAATGAAGCAGAACTCCAATGTCCCTGCCTTCCTTACCAAGCTGTGGACTCTGGTTGAAGATGCTGATACAAATGAATTTATTTGTTGGAGTCAGGTAAAACTGTCCCTGTTATCCTTTTGGCCAGCGAGCTAGCTAGCATGTTTTGAGCTAGTTAAGTTAGCCAGCTCAGCACCGCACACCTCCCCCATACAGTAATGCAAAATAGGACATATTTTAGCTAGATAGATAGCTGTTATTTCATGGCAATATAGTTTGATAGTTGGCTATCTTGTTAAATAGCTACCATTGGAATTCTAACACAGTTTGGTTAAGATCGTTATGGCCATGGCTAAACCCACTGCACACCGTTATTTAGTTAGCCACTCTTGTGTTCTTCAACCATCGCCTTTGTTTACATTAGTTACCCCAACGCTATTCAACAAAGAATTGACTATAACTGCATGGCAATTCATTTAGTATAATCAAATTCAACACATAACTATTGTATTATATTAAGGCTATTGATTTAACAACTTAGTTGGCTACGAAACTGAATTATATTGTCATGTTTTCTTAACTTAAAGGAGGGCAACAGTTTCCTGGTACTGGATGAACAGCGCTTCGCTAAGGAAATCCTTCCAAAGTTCTTTAAGCACAATAACATGGCCAGCTTTGTAAGACAGCTGAATATGTGTAAGTTTAAAATAACCGTGCTTAACTGTTCCACTGGAATGCACCATCCCTAAGGACCAGTCTAAATGACCGCAGTTGTGTTTGTGTGTTTAAGAGGGGGAAGATTCCTAGCAGCTTAATCGTAGGCTATGTGTTGGTTCTAAATCTTAATTTACAAATAAGTCATTTAAAGTCTTATTGTGAACATTTCTTGTAAGTTATATGAACACATACCGTTTTAAATCTAAAAACCTCAACAAAGCCCTGTCCCTGTGTGTGTTCACCCATCTCTACTTCTGTGGTTTCAGATGGATTCCGTAAGGTGATGCACATTGACACAGGCATTGTGAAGCTGGAGCGGGATGGGCCAGTGGAGTTCCAGCACCCCTACTTCAAACATGGTCAAGATGACCTGCTGGAGAACATCAAGCGCAAGGTGAGAACACCAGGATGAGGAAGCAGGCAAGCGGGTGGTCCTTCTGTTCCTTATGACACATGCGTTTGTTTACTTCCTCTCCCCCACCACCACCACCACCCTTCTACCACCAACACCTCCTCCAGGTGTCTAACTCAAGGCCAGAGGATGGGAAGACCAGGCAGGAGGACCTGACCAAGATCCTGGCCAACATGCAGAACGTCCAGGGGAAGCAGGAGAGCATTGACTCCAGACTGGCCACCCTGAAGAGGTAGGGTTCACAAGTGGAGGGTCAGGGGTCGTGCTTCCAGTGTATCTGAGCTCAGTTGGCGAAACTTTCTCCTCAGTCCTTAATGCTCCCCGGCCATCTCATGGAAGTGCTAGCTTGGACGCTTGTGTGGAGGTGTGTGTGGTTTAAGAAGCCGGTGTTTGAAAGGAGGCCGGTGAGAGAACCCTAATCAAACCAGGGACGGAGGAAGAGCCTCTTACGAGGATGCTCATGACACCTGTGACCTCCCTACACCACACCTATTTTGGGGGCTTCCATTCTTAGGATCAGGGGGTTTGACAAGGATTGGGATTGGTTGGTAACCTAACCTTGAATCCCGACCACTAGAGTTAATTATGCAAGAAGGAAAACGTAAGCTCTGTTCAGGTTGTCTTTCTTGCACAAATTACCTTGACATTGAGGAGCAGATGTAATGTTTTTAGTTGCGCAAATGAGTTCAACTTAACTTAATAAGGAATGCTAGAGAAACTCCATTGCTAGTGATGTCTGTGATAGTGAGTTGTGATGATGGTGATTGTGAGTTGTGGTGGTGTCTGTATTGGGTGGTTGTGGTGATTGTGAACCATGTTCCTCTAGGGAGAATGAATCTCTGTGGAGGGAGATATCCGACCTGAGACAGAAACACTTGCATCAACAGCAGCTCATCAAGAAGGTAAATGTGTGTTTCGCTTCTTAACCCTTTCTGCACGTGTTTGTCTTAATGTGTGTTTCTTAGTGTGTGAGCGTGTCATATTGTTTGTTAGTGAGAAAGCTGAAATTATATGAAGAGACAAGGTTATATGACCACAAATGACCAATGCATTGGAATTGGAACTTGAACCTGTGTTTACAGTTGATCCAGTTCATCGTCACCCTGGTTCAGAACAACCGCATTTTAAACCTGAAGCGCAAGAGGCCTCTCCTGATGAGCACCAACGGGAAGAAGCCCAAATACATCCACCAGATCTATGAGGAAGACATGGACCTCAACAAGGTAGCTCACCTGCTCCTACTGATATTACTACACTTCCTGTGTTTATGCCACAATTAGAGTGTTGGCCGGCATGTCTTTTGAAACTACTGTGGGGGAATCTCTCCTTGCGTATGCTTTCGGAACACCAGACAGCAAATACATTGTCATAACTACTCCAAACTACCTGGTTACAATGATTGATTTAGTTCTAGTTGAGTTTTACTCTTCTGTCCTGCAAGTTGCGTGTTATCTTACGTAACGTGTGCCAGTCTGGGGTTCTGTGGGGATTTCTTTAATAGCAGATGTTGTGCTGCATCCGCCGTGCTATGATTGAACACACCTGACCTTGCTGTTGCAGTCCTCCGTCAACGGCATCAACGGCTCCGAGATTACAGACGATGTCATCATATGTGATGTCACAGACGAGGACGCAGGGGTTGCCGAGGAGACGTCCAGAGTTCTGGATCAAGGGTAGGAGGGAGCGATTTAGGTTCCTCTGTGTATGGG